>NC_092166.1:4996389-5051389 GCF_045791955.1 Oncorhynchus clarkii lewisi | reverse complement strand
CAACATAGCAAGGCATGACAACACATGACAACTCATCTCTCTTAGTTGAGAGATCTTTATTCTGGGAGCTGCATAGACACATACAGTCACACTTTAAAAGCTGTCAGATGTGTACCTATATGGCACTTAGATTTTGATTTATGGCCCCCACCTTGCTAGAACGACCTCCCCCCATCCGGTCAAGTAAACATAAATACCCACAATGCTTTGTGCTAGTAATGAATTCACAAATTTCAGGCATTGTCGCCATGCTTTTTCTAACTTGAAACATGGACTCCATTTGTTACGTCATAATCACGCCTTTTATCAAATCAAATCATCAAATCAAATCGTATTTGTCACATACACATGGTTAGCAGATGTTAATGCGAGTGTAGCGAAATGCTTGTGCTTCTAGTTCCGACAATGCAGTAATAACCAACGAGTAATCTAACCTAACAATTCCAAAACTACTGCCTTATACACACACAAGTGTAAAGGGATAAAGAATATGTACATAAAGATATATGAATGAGTGATGGTACAGAACGGCATAGGCAAGATACAGTAGATGGTATTGAGTGCAGTATATACATATGAGATGAGTATGTAAACAAAGTGGCATAGTTTAAAGTGGCTAGTAATACATGTATTACATAAAGATGCAGTAGATGATATAGAGTACAGTATATACGTAGACATATGAGATGAATAATGTAGGGTATGTAAACATTATATTAAGTAGCATTGTTTAAAGTGGATGGAGTTGAGTCAGTGTGTTGGCAGCAGCCACTCAATGTTAGTGGTGGCTGTTTAACAGTCTGATGGCCTTGAGATAGAAGCTGTTTTTCAGTCTCTCGGTCCCAGCTTTGATGCACCTGTACTGACCTCGCCTTCTGGATGATAGCGGGGTGAACAGGCAGTGGCTCGGGTGGTTGTTGTCCTTGATGATCTTTATGGCCTTCCTGTGACATCGGGTGGTGTAGGTGTTCTGGAGGGCAGGTAGTTTGCCCCCGGTGATGCGTTGTGCAGACCTCACTACCCTCTGGAGAGCCTTACGGTTGTGGGCGGAGCAGTTGCCGTACCAGGCGGTGATACAGCCCGACAGGATGCTCTTGATTGTGCATCTGTAGAAGTTTGTGAGTGCTTTTGGTGACAAGCCGAATTTCTTCAGCCTCCTGAGGTTGAAGAGGCGCTGCTGCGCCTTCTTCACGATGCTGTCTGTGTGGGTGGACCAATTCAGTTTGTCTGTGATGTGTACGCCGAGGAACTTAAAACTTACTACCCTCTCCACTACTGTTCCATCGATGTGGATAGGGGGGTGTTCCCTCTGCTGTTTCCTGAAGTCCACAATCATCTCCTTAGTTTTGATGACGTTGAGTGTGAGGTTATTTTCCTGACACCACACTCCAAGGGCCCTCACCTCCTCCCTGTAGGCCGTCACGTCGTTGTTGGTAATCAAGCCTACCACTGTTGTGTCGTTCGCAAACTTGATGATTGAGTTGGAGGCGTGCGTGGCCACGCTGTCATGGGTGAACAGGGAGTACAGGAGAGGGCTCAGAACGCACCCTTGTGGGGCCCCAGTGTTGAGGATCAGCGGGGTGGAGAAGTTGTTACCTACCCTCACCACCTGGGGGCGGCCCGTCAGGAAGTCCAGTACCCAGTTGCACAGGGCGGTGTCGAGACCCAGGGTCTCGAGCTTGATGACGAGTTTAGAGGGTACTATGGTGTTAAATGCTGAGCTGTAGTCGATGAACAGCATTCTCACATAGGTATTCCTCTTGTCCAGATGGGTTAGGACAGTGTGGTTGAGATTGCATCGTCTGTGGACCTATTTGGGCGGTAAGCAAATTGGAGTGGGTCTAGGGTGTCAGGTAGGGTGGAGGTGATATGGTCCTTGACTAGTCTCTCAAAGCACTTCATGATGACGGAAGTGAGTGCTACGGGCGGTAGTCGTTTAGCTCAGTTACCTTAGCTTTCTTGGGAACAGGAACAATGGTGGCCCTCTTGAAGCATGTGGGAACAGCAGACTGGGATAGCCAGGGAGACAGAAATCAGTTCACCCGTTTATATGAACGTGCTCATCTCAGCACACATTACCCATGATGCTCTGTGCATACAACTAACATAAATAGTTGCAAATGGACTAAACCGTAATACGAGACAACTCCTTCCCATCTGCATGAACTGTCGGTAGAGTCCGTCTGCATGCCTAAGTGTCTAGGTGCCCGCTGATCTGTCTTAGGGTAACGGCGGTCAACCTGACTCTCAACAACAAAATGTCTCTAGACTGTGGCGTTAGGATTAGAGTTAGACTGTGGCGTTTGGATTAGAGTTAGACTGTGGCGTTAGGATTAGGGTTAGACTGTGGCGTTAGGATTAGAGTTAGACTGTGGCGTTAGGATTAGGGTTAGGCTGTGGCGTTAGGATTAGGGTTAGGCTGTGGCGTTAGGATTAGGGTTAGACTGTGGCGTTAGGATTAGGGTTAGACTGTGGCGTTAGGATTAGGGTTAGACTGTGGCGTTAGGATTAGGGTTAGACTGTGGCGTTAGGATTAGGGTTAGACTGTGGCGTTAGGATTAGGGTTAGACTGTGGCGTTAGGATTAGGGTTAGACTGTGGCGTTAGGATTAGGGTTAGACTGTGGCGTTAGGATTAGGGTTAGACTGTGGCGTTAGGATTAGGGTTAGGCTGTGGCGTTAGGATTAGGGTTAGGCTGTGGCGTTAGGTAGGATTAGGGTTAGACTGTGGCGTTAGGATTACTGTGGCGTTAGGATTAGGGTTAGGCTGTGGCGTTAGGATTAGGGTTAGACTGTGGCGTTAGGATTAGGGTTAGACTGTGGCGTTAGGATTAGGGTTAGGCTGTGGCGTTAGGATTAGGGTTAGACTGTGGCGTTAGGATTAGGGTTAGACTGTGGCGTTAGGATTAGAGTTAGACTGTGGCATTATGATTAGGGTTAGGCTGTGGCGTTAGGATTAGGGTTAGGCTGTGGCGTTAGGATTAGGGTTAGACTGTGGCGTTAGGATTAGGGTTAGACTGTGGCGTTAGGATTAGGGTTAGACTGTGGCGTTAGGATTAGGGTTAGACTGTGGCGTTAGGATTAGGGTTAGACTGTGGCGTTAGGATTAGGGTTAGACTGTGGCGTTAGGATTAGGGTTAGACTCTGGAGTTAGGATTAGGGTTAGACTGTGGCGTTAGGATTAGGGTTAGACTGTGGCGTTAGGATTAGGGTTAGACTGTGGCGTTAGGATTAGGGTTAGGCTGTGGCGTTAGGATTAGGGTTAGACTGTGGCGTTAGGATTAGGGTTAGACTGTGGCGTTAGGATTAGGGTTAGACTGTGGCGTTAGGATTAGGGTTAGACTGTGGCGTTAGGATTAGGGTTAGACTCTGGCGTTAGGATTAGGGTTAGACTGTGGCGTTGACACAGGTGTAGGCATGTGAGCAGCCTGTGTCACAGTCTCATCATGTACTTGTGTGGTTGTGTTTGAGTCAGTGTCCTGCGACGGTGACTGTGAAGCCGTAGGTGACGAATGGTGGTTCTGGGTGTCTCCTAGTAACAGTTCTGGACCGCTAACGACTGGTGGTTCTGGGTGTCTCCTAGTAACAGTTCTGGACCAGTAATGACTGGTGGTTCTGGGTGTCTCCTAGTAACAGTTCTGGACCAGTAATGACTGGTGGTTCTGGGTGTCTCCTAGTAACAGTTCTGGACCAGTAATGACTGGTGGTTCTGGGTGTCTCCCAGTAACATTTCTGGACCGCTAACGACTGATGGTTAATTATTGCACGTTCGCTAATAGGACTGATGGTAGAGGCGGATTACCCACTCGCTGCCGGATTCTTACAAGGCACCCTGACCTACGACCCCTTTATCTCTGTCTCTTCTTCATGCGACCGACGGGATTTGGGCTTGTCCTGTGCGTCCAACTCGTTAAAGAAAGAATCTTCGTCCAGTTCGTGGTGAGTAATCGCTGTTCTGATGACCAGAAGCTCTTTTAAGGTCATAAGAGACTGTGGCATAAATATTATGTACAAAATAAGATACAAATATCGTGAAAACATAAACACAATAGCACAATTGGTTAGGAGCCCGTAAATCAGCAGCCATCTCGTTCGGCGCCATTATGGCCTTTATTCGTCATTTGTACAAAGGTCCAACTGAAATTTCACCTCTTCTTTTTATCCCAACCCCCTCAGATATACAGGTTGGAGGGGTCAGAGCAGGGGGCCTGTTACATAGAGGTCAGAGCAGGGGGCCTGTTACATAGAGGTCAGAGCAGGGGGCCTATTAAAATAGAGGTACAGAGGTCGGAGCAGGGGACTGGTACATAGAGGCCAGAGCAGGGGGCCTGTTACATAGAGGTCAGAGCAGGGGCCTGTTACATAGAGGTCAGAGCAGGGGGACTGTTACATAGAGGTCAGAGCAGGGGGACTGTTACATAGAGGTCAGAGCAGGGGCCTGTTACATAGAGGTCAGAGCAGGGGGACTGTTACATAGAGGTCAGAGCAGTGGCCTGTTACATAGAGGTCAGAGCAGGGGGACTGTTACATAGAGGTCAGAGCAGGGGGCCTGTTACATAGAGGTCAGAGCAGGGGCCTGTTACATAGAGGTCAGAGCAGGGGGACTGTTACATAGAGGTCAGAGCAGGGGGACTGTTACATAGAGGTCAGAGCAGGGGCCTGTTACATAGAGGTCAGAGCAGGGGCCTGTTACATAGAGGTCAGAGCAGGGGGACTGTTACATAGAGGTCAGAGCAGGGGCCTGTTACATAGAGGTCAGAGCAGGGGGACTGTTACATAGAGGTCAGAGCAGGGGCCTGTTACATAGAGGTCAGAGCAGGGGACTGTTACATAGAGGTTGGAACAGGGGACTGTTACATAGAGGTTGGAACAGGGGACTGTTACATAGAGGTTGGAACAGGGGACTGTTACATAGAGGTACAGAGGTTGGAGCAGAGGACTGGTACATACAATACACAATACACAATGGCATCTCGGATTACATGATCTGTCAATCATAATTAAGCCCAACAGGTGAAGCCTCACTGTGAGTGTATCAGGAACCATGAAGGGTTCTTCATTTGTCCCCATTAGAGAACCCTCTAAAAATAACTATTTTTGGTTCATTAATACAAGGTTCTACAAGGTAACCCTTTCATCACTAAAATATTATAAGTAGAATCTCTTTCACCACCAAAGGGTTCTACTTGGAACTAAAAAGGGTTCTACCTGGAACTAAAAAGGGTTCTACCTGGAACTAAAAAGAGTTCTACCTGGAACTAGAAAGGGTTTTTACCTGGAACTAAAAAGGGTTCTACCTGGAACTAAAAAGGGTTCTACCTGGAACTAAAAAGGGTTTTACCTGGAACTAGAAAGGGTTCTACCTGGAACTAAAAAGGGTTCTACCTGGAACTAAAAAGGGTTCTACCTGGAACTAAAAAAGGTTCTACCTGGAACTAAAAAGTGTTCTCAAATAGGGACAAATGTAAAAACATGTCTATAATGGACCGATGTCTATTTGGAAACGATTCAATGCTTCATCTTCACTGATGTTATTAGACTTTTTCACATTTCCTTTGTGAAAAAATTAATAAATCATGTCAGACATTCAACATTGCTCCCAGTTTGATTTGATGGCTTTTTCTCATTTTAGCCTACATTCACTTAGTTCACTATCAGGTTATGGGTTCAAATAACCAGTAATCCTTTCTGACCAGTAGATGTCGCCCTAACATCAACAATCATCTCAACAAACTACAAGTATAATTTATACTTCATTTTTTATTGAACCTTTAACTGCACCATAAATAATAATATATAAATAATAACATGTGAATAATAACATATGCCATGAAAAATAAATGTTGTACTGTCACACTGGATACAGTGAAATGTGTTGTGTTCCAGGTACAGAGCTTCTGGATTTAGGGTTAAGTGCCTTGCTCAAGGACACATTGACAGATGTTTCACCTTGTCGGTATTCAAACCAGCGACCTTTCGGTTACTGGCCCAACGCTGTAACCGCCAGGCTACCTTCCACCCTAATCGGTTACTGGCCCAACGCTGTAACCGCCAGGCTACCTTCCACCCTAATCGGTTACTGGCCCAACGCTGTAACCGCGAGGCTACCTTTCACCCTAATCGGTTACTGGCACAACGCTGTAACCGCGAGGCTACCTTCCACCCTAAAAATTTAACAAACGCTTTTATCCAAAGTGACTTCCAATCATGTGTGCATATATTTTACATACGAGCGGGAAATCTAACCCACTATCCTGGCATTCCTAGCACCATGCTCTACCAACTGAGCTACACATTACTACCATAGTTGTATAAACTTTCTAAATTTATTTCTTATCTAGAATATCTAATTACTTTTCATCTAAATAAAAAAAAAACACGCAGCTGAGATAATGGATTGTCTGTGAAGATAACATGTTATTTATTGAACCTTTAACTGCACCATAAATAATAATATATAAATAATAACATGTGAATAATAACATATGCCATGAAAAATAAATGTTGTACTGTCACACTGGATACAGTGAAATGTGTTGTGTTCCAGGTACAGAGCTTCTGGATTTAGGGTTAAGTGCCTTGCTCAAGGACACATTGACAGATGTTTCACCTTGTCGGTATTCAAACCAGCGACCTTTCGGTTACTGGCCCAACACCTCTCACAAACCTCAAGTTAACATACCTGTGATATAGACCAGACCCCAGGCATGCAGCAACACTAAGTACACATATACACACAGACAGACAGACAGACAGACAGACAGACAGACAGACAGACAGACAGACAGACAGACAGACAGACAGACAGACAGACAGACAGACAGACAGACAGACAGACAGACAGACAGACAGACAGACAGACAGACAGACAGAGAGAGAGAGAGAGACAGACAGACAGACAGACAGACAGACAGACACACACACACACACACACACACACACACACACGTGCAGTAACACTTTAGAATAACTCAGACCATAATTAGTGGTTTAGGCTATGATGGTGAACTGGTGACAGAGGTGAGAGAAGGGGGGTTAACTCACTAGCAGAGATTCAATGGGTATATCGGTGGTTAGCTGGTGAGGGGAGAATCATTATCGATCATTTACAGTGCCTTGCGAAAGTATTCGGCCCCCTTGAACTTTGCGACCTTTTGCCACATTTCAGGCTTCAAACATAAAGATATAAAACTGTATTTTTTTGTGAAGAATCATCAACAAGTGGGACACAATCATGAAGTGGAACGACATTTATTGGATATTTCAAACTTTTTTAACAAATCAAAAACTGAAAAATTGGGCGTGCAAAATTATTCAGCCCCCTTAAGTTAATACTTTGTAGCGCCACCTTTTGCTGCGATTACAGCTGTAAGTCGCTTGGGGTATGTCTCTATCAGTTTTGCACATCGAGAGACTGACATTTTTTCCCATTCCTCCTTGCAAAACAGCTCGAGCTCAGTGAGGTTGGATGGAGAGCATTTGTGAACAGCAGTTTTCAGTTCTTTCCACAGATTCTCGATTGGATTCAAGTCTGGACTTTGACTTGGCCATTCTAACACCTGGATATGTTTATTTTTGAACCATTCCATTGTAGATTTTGCTTTATGTTTTGGATCATTGTCTTGTTGGAAGACAAATCTCCGTCCCAGTCTCAGGTCTTTTGCAGACTCCATCAGGTTTTCTTCCAGAATGGTCCTGTATTTGGCTCCATCCATCTTCCCATCAATTTTAACCATCTTCCCTGTCCCTGCTGAAGAAAAGCAGACCCAAACCATGATGCTGCCACCACCATGTTTGACAGTGGGGATGGTGTGTTCAGCTGTGTTGCTTTTACGCCAAACATAACATTTTACATTGTTGCCAAAAAGTTCAATTTTGGTTTCATCTGACCAGAGCACCTTCTTCCACATGTTTGGTGTGTCTCCCAGGTGGCTTGTGGTAAACTTTAAACGACACTTTTTATGGACATCTTTAAGAAATGGCTTTCTTCTTGCCACTCTTCCATAAAGGGCAGATTTGTGCAATATATGACTGATTGTTGTCCTATGGACAGAGTCTCCCACCTCAGCTGTAGATCTCTGCAGTTCATCCAGAGTGATCATGGGCCTCTTGGCTGCATCTCTGATCAGTCTTCTCCTTGTATGAGCTGAAAGTTTAGAGGGACGGCCAGGTCTTGGTAGATTTGCAGTGGTCTGATACTCCTTCCATTTCAATATTATCGCTTGCACAGTGCTCCTTGGGATGTTTAAAGCTTGAGAAATCTTTTTGTATCCAAATCCGGCTTTAAACTTCTTCACAACAGTATCTCGGACCTTCCTGGTGTGTTCCTTGTTCTTCATGATGCTCTCTGCGCTTTTAACAGACCTCTGAGACTATCACAGTGCAGGTGCATTTATACGGAGACTTGATTACACACAGGTGGATTGTATTTATCATCATTAGTCATTTAGGTCAACATTGGATCATTCAGAGATCCTCACTGAACTTCTGGAGAGAGTTTGCTGCACTGAAAGTAAAGGGGCTGAATAATTTTGCACGCCCAATTTTTCAGTTTTTGATTTGTTAAAAAAGTTAGAAATATCCAATAAATGTCGTTCCACTTCATGATTGTGTCTCACTTGTTGTTGATTCTTCACAAAAAAATACAGTTTTATATCTTTATGTTTGAAGCCTGAAATGTGGCAAAAGGTCGCAAAGTTCAAGGGGGCCGAATACTTTCGCAAGGCACTGTAAATGAACCATAATGGCTGTAAATATCACAGAGCGAGCCTTCAGTCACCATGACAGCTCAAACGGAAACACCCTGGTTGTTCTGCCCTGATGGGTTGGATGCTAGGACCTCAGGAATGACTGGTGAGACACACACACACACACACACACACACACACACACAAACACACACACACACACACACACACACACACACACACACACACACACACACACACACACACACACACACACACACACACACACACACACACACACACACACACACACACACACACACTACCATCCCAGCTTCCCAGGGATGACTGGTGTTAGCAATACCAGATTAGTTCAGAGAGAGGGCCTTCGAAGGGGTATAGTTATTCACATGGCGTCACTGAAACACTGTGGGAAATGGTACACACACACACACACACACACACACACACACACACACACACACACACACACACACACACACACACACACACACACACACACACACACACACACACACACACACAGAGAGAGATGCAAAAGCACTTAACTACAAGCTTAATGAATGAAGCGAAGTACAGAGAGATCCTTGATGAAAACCTGCTCCAGAGCGCTCAGGATCTCAGACTGGGGCGAAGGTTCACCTTCCAACAGGACAACGACCCTAAGCACACAGCTAACAAAACCCAGGAGTGGCTTCGGGACTGTCACGACTCCTACCGAAGGTGGCTCCCCTTCCTGTTTGGGTGGCACTCGGCGGTCGTCGTCACCGGCCGACTAGCTGCCACTGATCCCTTTCCCCCTTTCTGTTTATTGGTTTCACCTGTTTTGTGTGTAGGCTGATTAGTCGGGCTACGTTAGCCAGTAGGCCCGCCTGCTCTTTGTGCAGGATTGTTTTGTGTGTAGGCTGATTAGTCGGGCTACGTTAGCCAGTAGGCCTGCCTGCTCTTTGTGCGGGATTGGTTTGTGTTGTTACTGTGCACGTTTGAGGTTGACGTGGTTTTCGTTCATGGGCTTTTCTCCGGACTGTTTGAGTCCCCGTGTTTGGGGCATTCGCACCCACTACGCCCAGAGCGTTACAGGGACAAGTCTCTGAATGTCCTTGAGTGGCCCGGCCAGAGCCCAGACTTGAACCCGATGAAACATCTCTGGAGAGACCTGAAAACAGCTGTGCAGCAACGATCCCCATCCAACCTGACAGAGCTTGAGAGGATGTGCAGAGAAGAATGGGAGAAACTCCCCAAATACAGGTGTGCCAAGCTTGTAGCATCATACCCAAGAAGACTCAAGGCTGTAATCCCTGCCAAAGATACTACAACAAAGTACTGAGTAAAGGGTCTCAATACTTATGCAAATGTAATATATTTAATTTTTGTAAATAAAGTTAAGTTAATACTTTGTAGCGCCACCTTTTGCTGCGATTACAGCTGTAAGTCGCTTGGGGTATGTCTCTATCAGTTTTGCACATCGAGAGACTGACATTTTTTCCCATTCCTCCTTGCAAAACAGCTCGAGCTCAGTGAGGTTGGATGGAGAGCATTTGTGAACAGCAGTTTTCAGTTCTTTCCACAGATTCTCGATTGGATTCAGGTCTGGACTTTGACTTGGCCATTCTAACACCTGGATATGTTTATTTTTGAACCATTCCATTGTAGATTTTGCTTTATGTTTTGCATCATTGTCTTGTTAGAAGACAAATCTCCGTCCCAGTCTCAGGTCTTTTGCAGACTCCATCAGGTTTTCTTCCAGAATGGTCCTGTATTTGGCTCCATCCAGCTTCCCATCAATTTTAACCATCTTCCCTGTCCCTGCTGAAGAAAAGCAGGCCCAAACCATGATGCTGCCACCACCATGTTTGACAGTGGGGATGGTGTGTTCAGCTGTGTTGCTTTTACGCCAAACATAACGTTTTGCATTGTTGCCAAAAAGTTCAACTTTGGTTTCATCTGACCAGAGCACCTTCTTCCACATGTTTGGTGTGTCTCCCAGGTGGCTTGTGGCAAACTTTAAACAACACTTTTTATGGATATCTTTAAGAAATGGCTTTCTTCTTGCCACTCTTCCATAAAGGCCAGATTTGTGCAATATACGACTGATTGTTGTCCTATGGACAGTCTCCCACCTCAGCTGTAGATCTCTGCAGATCATCCAGAGTGATCATGGGCCTCTTGGCTGCATCTCTGATCAGTCTTCTCCTTGTATGAGCTGAAAGTTTAGAGGGACGGCCAGGTCTTGGTAGATTTGCAGTGGTCTGATACTCCTTCCATTTCAATATTATCGCTTGCACAGTGCTCCTTGGGATGTTTAAAGCTTGGGAAATCTTTTTTTATCCAAATCCGGCTTTAAACTTCTTCACAACAGTATCTCGGACCTGCCTGGTGTGTTCCTTGTTCTTCATGATGCTCTCTGCGCTTTTAACGGACCTCTGAGACTATCACAGTGCAGGTGCATTTATACGGAGACTTGATTACACACAGGTGGATTGTATTTATCATCATTAGTCATTTAGGTCAACATTGGATCATTCAGAGATCCTCACTGAACTTCTGGAGAGAGTTTGCTGCACTGAAAGTAAAGGGGCTGAATAATTTTGCACGCCCAATTTTTCAGTTTTTGATTTGTTAAAAAAGTTTGAAATATCCAATAAATGTCGTTCCACTTCATGATTGTGTCCCACTTGTTGTTGATTCTTCACAAAAAAATACAGTTTTATATCTTTATGTTTGAAGCCTGAAATGTGGCAAAAGGTCGCAAAGTTCAAGGGGGCCGAATACTTTCGCAAGGCACTGTATGTAGTCAGCTATGCGTCTCAAATAGCACCCTATTCCCTACATGTGCCCTATTGCCCTATTGCCCTATTGCCCTATTGACCCTGGTCAAAAAAAGTACACTATATAGAGAATAGTGTGGCAGCTATTGGGACGCAATGGTTGCTCAGCAAGCAGACCTGCAGCTGGAGATGAGCCTGGCAGGAAGGCTGGGAGGTTGTTGGCATCGATGCCAGTCTCTTTCAGCTCACTGTGAAAGCAAGCGCCTCTGGTTCTGTTAGCACGCCAGCGCTGTGTGTGTTGTTGTGTGTGTGTGTGTGTGTGTGTGTATTAGCTCTGTGTGTATCTATGCAAGTCACTCACATCGTCCAGCTGGTCCTGTGCCCCAACAGGCACCTGGACCCACTCACAAACCTCAAACGAAATACATACTTAATGTATCTAACTCACTCACTGGATGGAATGCATTTTGTATAGCACCTTTTATCCACGGCCCGGTCTCCAGTCTCCACGGCCCGGTCTCCAGTCTCCACGGCCCGGTCTCCAGTCTCCACGGCCCGGTCTCCAGTCTCCACGGCCCGGTCTCCAGTCTCCACGGCCGAGTCTCCAGTCTCAACAGCCCGGTCTCCAGTCTCCACGGCCCGGTCTCCAGTCTCCACGGCCCGGTCTCCAGTCTCCACGACCCGGTCTCCAGTCTCCACGGCCGGGTCTCCAGTCTCCACGGCCCGGTCTCCAGTCTCCACGGCCCGGTCTCCAGTCTCCACGGCCCGGTCTCCAGTCTCTATGCGCTCCGCAGGTTTGTGGGAGGAAACTAGGCTTGTCCCCGATCTATTTGTGCCGTCTTGCCAACTCCTATGATCGTTGTCACACAAATTGGTTAACAATAGAGCCTTGTCGCTCAAGATCAAGACGTCAGGAGATTACATAAAAAACGTCCACTAGGGGCAACGGTGAGCACCATTACCATCCAGTAGGCATGTAAACAGGGGAACGGTGAGCACCATTACCATCCAGTAGGCATGTAAACAGGGGAACGGTGAGCGGTCATTACCATCCAGTAGGCATGTAAACAGGGGAACGGTGAGCACCATTACCATCCAGTAAGCATGTAAACAGGGGAACGGTGAGCGGGCGGAAGATGTTCCGACTCCATGGGTCGTGTGTTCAATCCCCAGTGCTAACCCTATATCCCAAACCTTAACCCTTAACTAAACCATTCGGAATGAGTGACTAAACTTAACTTTCAAAATGTTATATTTATGGGCAAAGTCTGATTCTGCAGTGAGACAGAGCTTATTGGACAATGACAGGAGTTGGCAAGACATCACAAATAGATCTGGAACCAGACTAGGAGGAAACTGGAGGGAGCTCATCCATTCAGGCTCTAAGGTGTGGGTAGGAGATGAAACCCCCCTGGGTTGTGCAGAGGGCACGGCGGCTATTTTGTGCCAAAACAGATCCACACGTTGAGCTAGTTTCTGGGTGGTGTCCAGGTTTGTCACGGGCTGACAGGCGACTGGAGGCCACAAGCACTGTGCATTTGTAGGCATCGGATGAATAACACAGCATCAACCTCATCATGAATTTATAGACTATTGGCAGAGAGTTTGTTAGACCTCTTTTTCATTTGGTCTCTGAGAAAAATGAAACAGTTGGAATGTTAAGGAAGCCTACAAAGTTATATAAAACATCCAGGAAAACTTTATAAAGATGAACAGGTTACAATAACTAATTTGTCAATAAAACAATACAGTCCTTGATTAAAATAAAACAACTGTAGTTTCCCTGTACTATGTAACATTTCACAAGCTCATGTATTCTACCACGATGGGTTACTATTTAGCCAAAGTGACTGATCGAGGACATGGTCAATATACATCTCGCCTGGGTTTTTTCGTAGAGACCGAACGGCAGCGCTCAGGTAAGACGAAGGGAGGAGGGGGTGTGTCTCTTTGGTAAAAAAACAAAACAAACAGCTGGTGCACGTTATCTATTGTTAAGGAAGTATGGAGTTTTTTTGTTTGTTGCTGGCCTGAGAATACCTCATGGTAAGCTGCAGACCGTACTATCTATTCATCACCACAAACCTGATCACTAAGACCGCGATCAACGAGCTGTATAAAGGCCCTAAGAAAACAACAAAATTCACAATCCAGAGGTGGCGTTTTTTGTGGCCGGTGATTTGAATTCAGGGAAAACAAACAGCAAGAGAAAGGAGCTGATCGAGGACTACGTCCACATCGATGGGGATGTACGGTGCTGAGCGGGTCGAGAGATTCAAGTTCCTCGGTGTCCACATCACTAAAGAATTAACATAGTCCACACAAACACACACTGTTGTAGCCATGTTATTACCTGGTACTGCCTGTATATAGCCATGTTATTACCTGGTACTCCCTGTATATAGCCATGTTATTACCTGGTACTTCCTGTATATAGCCATGTTATTACCTGGTACTTCCTGTATATAGCCATGTTATTACCTGGTACTTCCTGTATAGAGCCATGTTATTACCTGGTACTTCCTGTATATAGCCATGTTATTACCTGGTACTCCCTGTATATAGCCATGTTATTACCTGGTACTTCCTGTATATAGCCATGTTATTACCTGGTACTCCCTGTATATAGCCATGTTATTACCTGGTACTTCCTGTATATAGCCATGTTATTAACTGGTACTTCCTGTATATAGCCATGTTATTACCTGGTACTCCCTGTATGTAGCCATGTTATTACCTGGTACTTCCTGTATAGAGCCATGTTATTACCTGGTACTTCCTGTATATAGCCATGTTATTACCTGGTACTCCCTGTATATAGCCATGTTATTACCTGGTACTTCCTGTATATAGCCATGTTATTACCTGGTACTTCCTGTATATAGCCATGTTATTACCTGGTACTCCCTGTATATAACCATGTTATTACCTGGTACTTCCTGTATATAGCCATGTTATTACCTGGTACTTCCTGTATATAGCCATGTTATTATCTGGTACCCCCTGTATATAGCAATGTTATTACCTGGTACCCCCTGTATATAGCCATGTTATTACCTGGTACTCCCTGTATATAGCCATGTTATTACCTGGTACTCCCTGTATATAGTCATGTTATTACCTGGTACTTCCTGTATATAGTCATGTTATTACCTGGTACTCCCTGTATATAGCCATGTTATTACCTGGTACTTCCTGTATATAACCATGTTATTACCTGGTACTCCCTGTATATAACCATGTTATTACCTGGTACTCCCTGTATATAACCATGTTATTACCTGGTACTTCCTGTATATAGCCATGTTATTACCTGGTACTTCCTGTATATAGCCATGTTATTACCTGGTGCCCCTGCACATCTGGTACTCTCTGTATGTAGCCATGTTTTTTTCACTCATTGTTATTGATATTCACTGTTTATTTATCCCTCGTGTTACTGTTTATAATTTATATTTTTTTAATCTTTAACTCTGCATTGTTAGAGAAGGACCCGTAATTAAGTATTTCACTGTTAGTCTACACCTGTTGTTTAAAAAAACAACATGTGACAAATAACATTGAATTTGATTTGAGTTAGTCATGTGTGCATACATCTAAAACATGGATGGTCCCGGAAATCGAACCTACAACCCTAGTATTGCAAGTGCCATGCTCTACCAACGGAGTGATGTTTATTCGTGATGAGAAAGAGTGCAGATGTCGGAATGAAAAATTGGATATTATACGGTATTTCCTTTTCACAAAGTGATATGCTGTGTGCTGTAATTGAGGATGGAGCCACTGCGGCATCAGTTTTGTTCTGAACATGTCTTTATAGTCCAGTTAAAATGTCTGTTTGATCCAAGCTGTCAAACCTCCCAGATTTCCCCAAAGCCTTGATGGAGGAGAGAGGGGATCAGTTCCTCCCTGAAGCAGAGGCCTCACACCGGGGGGGGTTTTGAGTCCTCTTTAAAAGGAGAACATGATAAATCAGGTCTGGAACACAATAAAAGATGCATTTCAAGAAACCTATTAGCCACTCTAGTTCCACCACGTCACCTGCCTGGGATGGAGGGGAGCGTTCAGAGTGATAACGCTGTGAGGACTGATGGGATGGAGGGGAGCGTTCAGAGTGATGGGATGGAGGGGAGCGTTCAGAGTGATGGGATGGAGGGGAGCGTTCAGAGTGATGGTATGGAGGGGAGCGTTCAGAGTGATGGGATGGAGGGGAGCGTTCAGAGTGATGGGATGGAGGGGAGCGTTCAGAGTGATGGGATGGAGGGGAGCGTTCAGAGTGATAACGCTGTGAGGACTGATGGGATGGAGGGGAGCGTTCAGAGTGATGGGATGGAGGGGAGCGTTCAGAGTGATGGGATGGAGGGGAGCGTTCAGAGTAATGGGATGGAGGGGAGCGTTCAGAGTGATAACGCTGTGAGGACTGATGGGATGGAGGGGAGCGTTCAGAGTGATAACGCTGTGAGGACTGATGGGATGGAGGGGAGCGTTCAGAGTGATGGGATGGAGGGGAGCGTTCAGAGTGATGGGATGGAGGGGAGCGTTCAGAGTGATGGGATGGAGGGGAGCGTTCAGAGTGATGGGATGGAGGGGAGCGTTCAGAGTGATAACGCTGTGAGGACTGATGGGATGGAGGGGAGCGTTCAGAGTGATGGGATGGAGGGGAGCGTTCAGAGTGATAACGCTGTGAGGACTGATGGGATGGAGGGGAGCGTTCAGAGTGATGGGATGGAGGGGAGCGTTCAGAGTGACAGGATGGAGGGGAGCGTTCAGAGTGATGGTATGGAGGGGAGCGTTCAGAGTGATGGGATGGAGGGGAGCGTTCAGAGTGTCTTAACGCTATGAGGAGTGATTGGATGAAGGATGGAGAGCCACCTGAACTAGATATTTAGTCTACTTACCAATTGGCACCCTATTCCCTACATAGTGCACTATTATTGACCAGAGCCCTATGGCACCCTATTCCCTACATAGTGCACTATTATTGACCAGAGCCCTATGGCACCCTATTCCCTATATAGTGCACTACTATTAACCAGAGCCCTATGGCTCCCTATTCCCTATATATAGTGCTCTACTGTGAACCAGATCCCTATGGAACCCTATTCCCTACATAGTGCACTACGTTTGACCAGAGCCCTATGGCACCCTATTCCCTACATAGTGCTCTACTGTGAACCAGAGCCCTATGGAACCCTATTCCCTACATAGTGCACTACTATTGACCAGAGCCCTATGGTACCCTCTTCCCTATATAGTGCACTACTTTTGACCAGAGCCCTATGGCACACTATTCCCTACATAGTGCACTACTTTTGATCAGAGCCCTATGGGGAACAGGGTTCCATTTGAGATGCAACGTTAGTCTATTATTCAGCAGGTGCAGATGTACATACTCACACTGCTGGACACTTTCCATCTGTGTGAGTGAGTGAGTGTTTTTGTGTGTATCTATGTGTCATTCTCCTTCCTAGGGCTGATGGAGACTGTGTTAGAGGTGGCGTTGTGTTCCGTCTCAAATTGAGGATAATCTCACACATTGGAGCCGCCATCTGGAAATTGGCTCCTGTTCCTCCGTTCTGCTCTTCCCCCCCCCCCCCCCCCCCCCCCCCCCCACCCAGGTGTTACAATGATCTGATCTAGTCGGAAATTGAGATTAGTAGAGGTTGGAAAATATAACCAGAGAGAGAACCAGAGAGAGAACCAGAGAGAGAGAGAGAGAGAGAGAGAGAACCAGAGAGAGAGAGAGGGAGAGAAAGAGAGAGAGAGAGAGACAGAGAGAGAGAGAGACAGCGAGAGAGAGATAACCAGAGAAAGGGAGAACCAGAGAGAGAGAGAGAACAGGCGAGAGAAAGAGAGAACCAGAGAGAGAACCAGAGAGAGAGAGAGAGAACCAGAGAGAGAGAGAGAGAACCAGAGAGAGAGAGAGAACCAGAGAGAGAGAGAGAGAGAGAGAACCAGAGAGAGAGAGAGAGAGAGAGAACCAGAGAGAGAGAGAGGGAGAGAGAGAATCAGAGAGAGAGAGAACCAGAGAGAGAGAGAGATCCAGAGAGAGAGAGAGAACCAGAGAGAGAACCAGAGAGAGAGAGAGAGAACCAGAGAGAGAGAGGGAACCAGAGAAAGAGAGAACCAGAGAGAGAGAGAGAACCAGAGAGAGAGAGAGAGAGAGAGAACCAGTGAGAGAGAGAACCAGAGAGAACCAGAGAGAGAACCAGAGAGAACCAGAGAGAGAGAGAGAACCAGAGAGAGAGAGAACCAGAGAGAACCAGAGACCAACAGTTCCTCCTTTTCTCCCTCTGAGGCAAAAAAAAGAAAGAGAGCCAAGAACATTTAATTTTGATGTTTGAAATGTTCCATCATTTATGTATCTATTTGTACTGCTGTAGGCTCCTGTCTGGAAATAACACCAACGTTATTCTGAACACTTTAAAGACAAGCCAGGACTGTAAATCTGTAATAATGCATAAAAAATGCAATAATGCATAACCATCTCCATGTTGTAAACACTACATTTTACATGTACTGCTTTCTCAATAATATAATTAGTCAACAGAGACTCCGAGACACACAGGCAGAAAGAAAGAAACAGACAGAAATTGAGAAACCTATCCAACCAAAAACATAGAGACCCAGAAAACCTGAGTCTACGCCTTCACTGTGGTGAATCACTAAAACAATACAGAAATAAACTACGGATAAAGAAGGAACAGCACGTCAGACATCAGCTCAATGTAATTGAAGAATCTATAGAATCTAACAACTTCTGGGAAAATTGGAAAACTCTAAACAAACAACAACACAAAGAGTAATCGATCCAACATGGAGATAAACCACTTCCCCAGTCTTTTTTTGGCTCTATAACTATGAAAAAACAGCAAAATATGATCACTGGATTCTTTAATTACATTGAAAATAAAACCCCCCATACCGAAAAAAAGGCCTATGGGGCTGATCACCCCAATCCACAAAAGTGGAGACAAATTTGACCAATAATATGCTTCAACAGCATTTTGTGAAAAATCCTCTGCATTATCATTAACAGTAGTCTCGAGCATTTCCCCAGGGAAAACAATGTACTGAGCAAATATCAAATTGGCTTTTCACCAAACAATCGTATCACAGACCACGTATTCATCCTAATTGACAAACAAACCAACCAAAACCAAAACCAAAGTCTTCTCTTTGTTGATTTCAAAACAGCTTTAGACTCAATTTGGTCACGAGGGTCTGCTTTACAAATTGATGAAAAGTGGTGTTGGGGGAAAAACATACGACATTATAAAATCCATGTAAACAAACAACAAGCCCCGCCCTCTTCAACATCAACGAGTTGGCGATGGCACTAGAACAGTCTGCAGCACCTGCAAGAATCTGAAGTCAAATGTCTAATGTCTACTGATGATCTGGTGCTTCTGTCACCAACCAAGGAGGGTTACAGCAGCACCTAGATCTTCTGCACATATTCTGTCAGACCTGAACCCTGACGGTAAATCTCAGTAAGACCAAAATAATGGTGTTCCAAAAAAGGTCCAGTCGCCAGGACCACAAATACAAATTCCATCTAGACACCGTTGCCCTAGAGCACACAAAAAACGATACATACCTTGGCCTAAACATCAGCGCCACAGGTAACTTCCACAAAAGCTGTGAACGATCTGCGAGACAAGGCAAGAAGGACCTTCTATGCCATCAAATGGAACATAAAATTCAACATAAAAATTAGGATTTGGCTAAAAATACTTGAATCGGTAATAGAACACATTGCCCTTTATGGTTGTGAGGTCTGGGGTCCGCTCACCAACCAAGAATTCACAAAATGGGACAAAAACCAAATTGAGACTCTGCATGCAGCATTCTGCAACAATATCCTCCGTGTACAACATAAAACACCAAATAACGCAGAGAGAGAGAGAGAGAGAGGGAGAGAGAGAGACAGAGAGAGAGAGAGAGAGAGAGACAGAGACAGAGACAGAGACAGAGACAGAGACAGAGACAGAGACAGAGAGAGAGAGAGAGAGAGAGAGAGAGAGAAAGAGAGAGAGAGAGAGAGGGAGTTTCCTGTCTGGGTTATTAACTGGAGTAAGGGTTTCCTGTCTTGGTTATTAACTGGAGTAAGGGTTTCCTGCATTGGTTATTAACTGGAGTGAGGGTTTCCTGTATTGGTTATTAACTAGAGTAAGGGTATCCTGTCTTGGTTATTAACTGGAGTAAGGGTTTCCTGTCGGGGTTATTAACTGGAGTAAGGGTTTCCTGTCGGGTTATTAACTGGAGTAAGGGTTTCCTGTCTGGGTTATTAACTGGAGTAAGGGTTTCCTGTCTGTGTTATTAACTGGAGTAAGGGTTTCCTGTCTTGGTTATTAACTGGAGTAAGGGTTTCCTGTCTGGGTTATTAACTGGAGTAAGGGTTTCCTGTCTGGGTTATTACCTGGAGTAAGGGTTTCCTGTCGGGGTTATTAACTGGAGTAAGGGTTTCCTGTCTTGGTTATTAACTGGAGTAAGGGTTTCCTGTCCGGGTTATTAACTGGAGTAAGGGTTTCCTGTCTGGGTTATTAACTGGAGTAAGGGTTTCCTGTCTGGGTTATTAACTGGAGTAAGGGTTTCCTGTTGAGGTTATTAACTGGAGTAAGGGTTTCCTGTCTGGGTTATTAACTGGAGTAAGGGTTTCCTGTCTTGGTTATTAACTGGAGTAAGGGTTTCCTGTCTGGGTTATTAACTGGAGTAAGGGTTTCCTGTCTGGGTTATTAACTGTAGTAAGGGTTTCCTGTCTGGGTTATTAACTGGAGTAAGGGTTTCCTGTTGAGGATATTAACTGGAGTAAGGGTTTCCTGTCGGGGTTATTAACTGGAGTAAGGGTTTCCTGTCGGGGTTATTAACTGGAGTAAGGGTTTCCTGTCTTGGTTATTAACTGGAGTAAGGGTTTCCTGTCTGGGTTATTAACTGGAGTAATGGTTTCCTGTCTGGGTTATTAACTAGAGTAAGGATTTCCTGTCTGGGTTATTAACTGGAGTAAGGGTTTCCTGTCTGGGTTATTAACTGGAGTAAGGGTTTCCTGTCTGGGTTATTAACTGTAGTAAGGGTTTCCTGTCTGGGTTATTAACTGGAGTAAGGGTTTTCTGTTGAGGATATTAACTGGAGTAAGGGTTTCCTGTCGGGGTTATTAACTGGAGTAAGGGTTTCCTGTCTTGGTTATTAACTGGAGTAAGGGTTTCCTGTCTGGGTTATTAACTCGAGTAATGGTTTCCTGTCTGGGTTATTAACTGGAGTAAGGGTTTCCTGTCTGGGTTATTAACTGGAGTAAGGGTTTCCTGTCTGGGTTATTAACTGGAGTAAGGGTTTCCTGTCTGGGTTATTAACTGGAGTAAGGGTTTCCTGTCTGGGTTATTAACTGGAGTAAGGGTTTCCTGTCTGGGTTATTAACTGGAGTAAGGGTTTCTTGTCTGGGTTATTAACTGGAGTAAGGGTTTCCTGTCTGGGTTATTAACTGGAGTAAGGGTTTCCTGTCTGGGTTATTAACTGGAGTAAGGGTTTCCTGTCTGGGTTATTAACTGGAGTAAGGGTTTCCTGCATTGGTTATTAACTGGAGTAAGGGTTTCCTGTCTTGGTTATTAACTGGAGTGAGGGTTTCCTGTATTGGTTATTAACTAGAGTAAGGGTTTCCTGTCTTGGTTATTAACTGGAGTAAGGGTTTCCTGTCGGGGTTATTAACTGGAGTAAGGGTTTCCTGTCGGGTTATTAACTGGAGTAAGGGTTTCCTGTCTGGGTTATTAACTGGAGTAAGGGTTTCCTGTCTGTGTTATTAACTGGAGTAAGGGTTTCCTGTCTTGGTTATTAACTGGAGTAAGGGTTTCCTGTCTGGGTTATTAACTGGAGTAAGGGTTTCCTGTCTTGGTTATTAACTGGAGTAAGGGTTTCCTGTCTGTGTTATTAACTGGAGTAAGGGTTTCCTGTCTTGGTTATTAACTGGAGTAAGGGTTTCCTGTCTGGGTTATTAACTGGAGTAAGGGTTTCCTGTCGGGGTTATTAACTGGAGTAAGGGTTTCCTGTCTGGGTTATTAACTGGAGTAAGGGTTTCCTGTCTGGGTTATTAACTGGAGTAAGGGTTTCCTGTCTTGGTTATTAACTGGAGTAAGGGTTTCCTGTCTGGGTTATTAACTGGAGTAAGGGTTTCCTGTCGGGGTTATTAGCTGGAGTAAGGGTTTCCTGTCTGGTTATTAACTGGAGTAAGGGTTTCCTGTCTGGGTTATTAACTGGAGTAAGGGTTTCCTGTCTGGGTTATTAACTGGAGTAAGGGTTTCCTGTCGGGGTTATTAACTGGAGTAAGGGTTTCCTGTCTGGGTTATTACCTGGAGTAAGGGTTTCCTGTCGGGGTTATTAACTGGAGTAAGGGTTTCCTGTCTTGGTTATTAACTGGAGTAAGGGTTTCCTGTCCGGGTTATTAACTGGAGTAAGGGTTTCCTGTCTGGGTTATTAACTGGAGTAAGGGTTTCCTGTCTGGGTTATTAACTGGAGTAAGGGTTTCCTGTTGAGGTTATTAACTGGAGTAAGGGTTTCCTGTCTGGGTTATTAACTGGAGTAAGGGTTTCCTGTCTTGGTTATTAACTGGAGTAAGGGTTTCCTGTCTGGGTTATTAACTGGAGTAAGGGTTTCCTGTCTGGGTTATTAACTGTAGTAAGGGTTTCCTGTCTGGGTTATTAACTGGAGTAAGGGTTTCCTGTTGAGGATATTAACTGGAGTAAGGGTTTCCTGTCGGGGTTATTAACTGGAGTAAGGGTTTCCTGTCTTGGTTATTAACTGGAGTAAGGGTTTCCTGTCTGGGTTATTAACTGGAGTAATGGTTTCCTGTCTGGGTTATTAACTGGAGTAAGGATTTCCTGTCTGGGTTATTAACTGGAGTAAGGGTTTCCTGTCTGGGTTATTAACTGGAGTAAGGGTTTCCTGTCTGGGTTATTAACTGTAGTAAGGGTTTCCTGTCTGGGTTATTAACTGGAGTAAGGGTTTCCTGTTGAGGATATTAACTGGAGTAAGGATTTCCTGTCGGGGTTATTAACTGGAGTAAGGGTTTCCTGTCTTGGTTATTAACTGGAGTAAGGGTTTCCTGTCTGGGTTATTAACTGGAGTAATGGTTTCCTGTCTGGGTTATTAACTGGAGTAAGGGTTTCCTGTCTGGGTTATTAACTGGAGTAAGGGTTTCCTGTCTGGGTTATTAACTGGAGTAAGGGTTTCCTGTCTGGGTTATTAACTGGAGTAAGGGTTTCCTGTCTTGGTTATTAACTGGAGTAAGGGTTTCCTGTCTGGGTTATTAACTGGAGTAAGGGTTTCTTGTCTGGGTTATTAACTGGAGTAAGGGTTTCCTGTCTGGGTTATTAACTGGAGTAAGGGTTTCCTGTCTGGGTTATTAACTGGAGTAAGGGTTTCCTGTCTGGGTTATTAACTGGAGTAAGGGTTTCTTGTCTGGGTTATTAACTGGAGTAAGGGTTACCTGTCTGGGTTATTAACTGGAGTAATGGTTTCCTGTCTGGGTTATTAACTGGAGTAAGGGTTTCCTGTCTGGGTTATTAACTGGAGTAAGGGTTTCCTGTCTGGGTTATTAACTGGAGTAAGGGTTTCCTGTCTGGGTTATTAACTGGAGTAAGGGTTTCCTGTCTGGGTTATTAACTGGAGTAAGGGTTTCCTCTCTGGGTTATTAACTGGAGTAAGGGTTTCCTGTCTTGGTTATTAACTGGAGTAAGGGTTTCCTGTCTGGGATATTAACTGGAGTAAGGGTTTCCTGTCTGGGTTATTAACTGGAGTAAGGGTTTCCTGTCTGGGTTATTAACTGGAGTAAGGGTTTCCTGTCTGGGTTATTAACTGGAGTAAGGGTTTCCTGTCTTGGTTATTAACTGGAGTAAGGGTTTCCTGTCTGGGTTCCGGCAGTTTCAATAATGCGTGTTCTTTGAATTTATGACGATTTTGTGTGAAGTTAATATGCTAGGCTAAAGGCTTCCTTGCTACGATCTGTTTGGATAATGTGCCATTTTATTTTTTTGCTAATCTGATATTAAGCATATTGTGTATTTTGTAAAATTGCTATCGTACAACATCACGGGGGAAATGTCATTTCCCGGGTCTTTCATTCATTTTTGGGCTTGTGCGTTCGTACTTGTGCATTCGTGCGTGCATGCTTTTGAGTGTGAGATTAGGGAAAAACAGAATATGAATTTCAAATTCTCACAAAATGGGCGCTAAATGATCTAATTTCCTCAGATGAGTGTGTGTAACGGAAGGCAGAGCCACGGGAGAGACAACAACAATCACCCCAGCCTGTCCTGGGCTGCTAAACTACAGCCACCTGAGCCTGGCCCAGTGTGGCCTGGGCTGCTGAACTACAGCCACCTGAGCCTGGCCCAGTGTGGCCTGGGCTGCTGAACTACAGCCACCTGAGCCTGGCCCAGCCTGTCCTGGGCTGTTGAACTATAGCCACCTGAGCCTGGCCCAGCCTGTCCTGGGCTGCTGAACGACAGCCAACTGAGCCTGGTCCAGTGTGGCCTGGGCTGCTGAACTACAGCCACCTGAGCCTGGCCCAGCCTGTCCTGGGCTGCTGAACTACAGCCACCTGAGCCTGGCCCAGCCTGTCCTGGGCTGCTGAACTACAGCCGCCTGAGCCTGGCCCAGCCTGTCCTGGGCTGCTGAACTACAGCCACCTGAGCCTGGCCCAGCCTGTCCTGGGCTGCTGAACTACAGCCACCTGAGCCTGGCCCAGCCTGTCCTGGGCTGCTGAACTACAGCCACTTGAGTCTGGCCCAGCGCGGCCTGGGCTGCTGAACTACAGCGACCTGAGCCTGGCCCAGCGTGGCCTGGACAAACCCCCTGCAGAGCGCTGAGCCTGAGAAGCTGAACTGTCTTACTGTCTTACTGCCCTCAACCTTCAAGTCTTTACTGAAGACTCATCTCTTCAGTGGGTCATATGATTGAGTGTAGTCTGGCCCAGGAGTGTGAAGGTGAATGGAAAGGCTCTGGAGCAACGAACCGCCTTGCTGTCTCTGCCTGGCCGGTTCCCCTCTTTCCACTGGGATTCTCTGCCTCTAACCCTATTACAGGGGCTGAGTCACTGGCTTACCAGGGCTCTTTCATACCGTCCCTAGGAGGGGTGCGTCACTTGAGTGGGTTGAGTCACTGATGTGATCTTCCTGTCTGGGTTGGCGCCCCCCCCCTTGGGTTGTGCCGTGGCGGAGATCTTTGTGGGCTATACTCGGCCTTGTCTCAGGATGGTAAGTTGGTGGTTGAAGATATCCCTCTAGTGGTGTGGGGGCTGTGCTTTGGCAAAGTGGGTGGGGTTATATCCTTCCTGTTTGGCCCTGTCCGGGGGTATCATCGGATGGGGCCACAGTGTCTCCTGACCCCTCCTGTCTCAGCCTCCAGTATTTATGCTGCAGTAGTTTATGTGTCGGGGGGCTAGGGTCAGTTTGTTATATCTGGAGTACTTCTCCTGTCCTATCTGGTGTCCTGTGTGAATTTAAGTATGCTCTCTGTAATTCTCTCTTTCTCTCTTTCTTTCTCTCTCTCGGAGGACCTGAGCCCTAGGACCATGCCTCAGGACTACCTGACATGATGACTCCATGCTGTCCCCAGTCCACCTGGCCGTGCTGCTGCTCCAGTTTCAACTGTTCTGCCTGTGATTATTATTATTTGACCATGCTGGTCATTTATGAACATTTGAACATCTTGGCCATGTTCTGTTGTAATCTCCACCCGGCACAGCCAGAAGAGGACTGGCCACCCCTCATAGCCTGGTTCCTCTCTAGGTTTCTTCCTAGGTTTTGGCCTTTCTATGGAGTTTTTCCTAGCCACCGGGCTTCTACACCTGCATTGCTTGCTGTTTGGGGGTTTTAGACTGGGTTTCTGTACAGCTCTTTGAGATATCAGCTGATGTACGAAGGGCTATATAAATAAATTTGATTTGATTTGATTTGATTTAGAGCCCTGGAGAACCTGGTGGTCCTGAACCTGTGGTGGAATCAGCTCGCCTGTCTGCCACCTGAGATGGGACAGCTGAAGAGGCTCAAGGTGCTGTTTGCATACTGAAACAGGCTCAGCGAGGCCAGAACCTTGTAATTGAATAGAAGTTTATTACACACCTACACACCTCTATTGGTGTCTTATCTAGCATTTATATCTCAATGTAGAATGACTGCATTCAGAGCTCTCTCTCTATATAGAACTACTGTATAGTGCTTCCTCAGAGATCTCTCTCTATATAGAACTACTGTATAGGGCTTCCTCAGAGATCTATCTCTATATAGAACTACTGTATAGTGCTTCCTCAGAGATATCTCTCTCTATATAACTACTGTATAGTGCTTCCTCAGAGATATCTCTCTCTATATAACTACTGTATAGTACTTCCTCAGAGCTCTCTCAGTATATAGAACTACTATATAGTACTTCCTCAGAGATCTCTCTCTCTATATTGAACTACTGTATAGAATTTTCTCAGAGCTCTCTCTATATTGAACTACTGTATAGAATTTTCTCAGAGCTCTCTATATAGAACTACTCTATAGTACTTCCTCAGAGCTCTCTCTATATAGAACTACTGTATAGTACTCCCTCGGAGCTCTCTCTCTATAGAACTACTGTATAGTACTTCCTCAGAGATCTCTCTCTATATAGAACTACTGTATAGTACTCCCTCAGAGATCTCTCTCTCTATAGAACTACTGTATAGTACTTCCTCAGAGATCTCTCTCTATATAGAACTACTGTATAGTACTTCCTCAGAGATCTCTCTCTATATTGAACTACTGTATAGTACTTCCTCAGAGATCTCTCTATAGAACTACTGTATAGTACTCCCTCAGAGATCTCTCTCTCTATAGAACTACTGTATAGTACTCCCTCAGAGCTCTCTCTATATAGAACTACTGTATAGTACTTCCTCAGAGCTCTCTCTATATAGAACTACTGTATAGTACTCCCTCAGAGCTCTCTCTATATAGAACTACTGTATAGTACCTCCTCAGAGCTCTCTCTATATATATAACTACTGTATAGTACTTCCTCAGAGCTCTCTATATAGAACTACTGTATAGTACTCCCTCAGAGCTCTCTCTATATTGAACTACTGTATAGTACTTCCTCAGAGCTCTCTCTATATTGAACTACTGTATAGTACTTCCTCAGAGATCTCTCTATAGAACTACTGTATAGTACTTCCTCAGAGCTCTCTCTATATTGAACTACTGTATAGTACTTCCTCAGAGATCTCTCTATAGAACTACTGTATAGTACTTCCTCAGAGCTCTCTCTATATATAGAACTACTGTATAGTACTTCCTCAGAGCTCTCTCTATATAGGACTACTGTATAGTACTTCCTCAGAGCTCTCTCTATATTGAACTACTGTATAGTACTTCCTCAGAGATCTCTCTATAGAACTACTGTATAGTACTTCCTCAGAGCTCTCTCTATATAGAACTACTGTATTAGTACTCCCTCGGAGCTCTCTCTCTATAGAACTACTGTATAGTACTTCCTCAGAGATCTCTCTCTATATAGAACTACTGTATAGTACTCCCTCAGAGATCTCTCTCTCTATAGAACTACTGTATAGTACTTCCTCAGAGATCTCTCTCTATATAGAACTACTGTATAGTACTTCCTCAGAGATCTCTCTCTATATTGAACTACTGTATAGTACTTCCTCAGAGATCTCTCTATAGAACTACTGTATAGTACTCCCTCAGAGATCTCTCTCTCTATAGAACTACTGTATAGTACTCCCTCAGAGCTCTCTCTATATAGAACTACTGTATAGTACTCCCTCAGAGCTCTCTATATAGAACTACTGTATAGTACTCCCTCAGATCTCTCTATATAGAACTACTGTATAGTACTCCCTCAGAGCTCTCTCTATATAGAACTACTGTATAGTACCTCCTCAGAGCTCTCTCTATATATATAACTACTGTATAGTACTTCCTCAGAGCTCTCTATATAGAACTACTGTATAGTACTCCCTCAGAGCTCTCTCTATATTGAACTACTGTATAGTACTTCCTCAGAGCTCTCTCTATATTGAACTACTGTATAGTACTTCCTCAGAGATCTCTCTATAGAACTACTGTATAGTACTTCCTCAGAGCTCTCTCTATATAGAACTACTGTATTAGTACTCCCTCGGAGCTCTCTCTCTATAGAACTACTGTATAGTACTTCCTCAGAGATCTCTCTCTATATAGAACTACTGTATAGTACTCCCTCAGAGATCTCTCTCTCTATAGAACTACTGTATAGTACTTCCTCAGAGATCTCTCTCTATATAGAACTACTGTATAGTACTTCCTCAGAGATCTCTCTCTATATTGAACTACTGTATAGTACTTCCTCAGAGATCTCTCTATAGAACTACTGTATAGTACTCCCTCAGAGATCTCTCTCTCTATAGAACTACTGTATAGTACTCCCTCAGAGCTCTCTCTATATAGAACTACTGTATAGTACTCCCTCAGAGCTCTCTATATAGAACTACTGTATAGTACTCCCTCAGATCTCTCTATATAGAACTACTGTATAGTACTCCCTCAGAGCTCTCTCTATATAGAACTACTGTATAGTACCTCCTCAGAGCTCTCTCTATATATATAACTACTGTATAGTACTTCCTCAGAGCTCTCTATATAGAACTACTGTATAGTACTCCCTCAGAGCTCTCTCTATATTGAACTACTGTATAGTACTTCCTCAGAGCTCTCTCTATATTGAACTACTGTATAGTACTTCCTCAGAGATCTCTCTATAGAACTACTGTATAGTACTTCCTCAGAGCTCTCTCTATATTGAACTACTGTATAGTACTTCCTCAGAGATCTCTCTATATAACTACTGTATAGTACTTCCTCAGAGCTCTCTCTATATAGAACTACTGTATAGTACTTCCTCAGAGCTCTCTCTCTATATAGGACTACTGTATAGTACTTCCTCAGAGCTCTCTCTCTATATAGGACTACTGTATAGTACTCCCTCAGAGCGTTATATTTCTGACTAGAAGGCTCCGAGCTACAGTAGGTGATACTATTAATGTTAACAATGATAATTATAATAACGTGATAATGGCTTTATTATCCTCTTGTAAAAAATTATGTTCGTGGTATTGTGTTTACGAGATATCACAGTCTAACATCATTTCTTGACATCCTTGGATAAACATACATTTTTGACTAGTAAGCTAACTTAATATCCAACCGTCCTGTATTTATGCACACAGCTCCCACACGAGGTCTAGACCATTTAGGCTCACAGAAACAACTCTACTGTTAAGTAAAGGCATTAACTCAGACTGGTTTAAATTAAGGGATTAAGTTGGGAATAGGATTAAAACAGAAATAACTGTAGAGTTAATTTAAGAGCATTAATTCCGATTGGTTAAAAATTCAGGCATTAATTCTGATTGGTTCAATTAAGAAGCAAGGTTTGGGATAGGGTTATTTAAATTCAGGCATTCATTCTGATTGGTTAACTTTCATTTGCTGTATTGGACTTGTTAATGTGTGAAAGTTAAATATTTCTAAATAATATTTTTTGAATTTCCCGCACTGCCTTTTCAGGGGAATGTTGGGGGGGAGGTTCGCTAGCGGAACCTCCGTCCTAGACAGGTTAAAATAAGGATGCAGGTTTGGGTTAAAACAGAAAAGAAACTCCTCGGTTCAGTTTAGTCATTCGTTCAGATTGGCTAATTCATGTGGATGGATGGCGCAGTGGTCTAAGCAGCTCCTGCTCCATAGACTGCAGGCTCAATCCCGGCTCCCGGCACTCATTTTGAGCAATTCTTCCCTAGTGGATGGTTTTGACTGCTTCTCCCGACGTCCTGGGTACCTGCAAAAAACGTACAATTTTTAATCTGGAGTAATCTCTCTGATTTTGTATGGGTAGCCTGATGCCAGATCTAATGTCTCTGATTGGGTACTGGTAACCTAGGCCAGTTACATGCCAAACAATTCTTAGCAGTGAAACTACCACACCCGTTTCCGATATTACAACAACAACAAAAAATACTTTAACTTCAAATCATGAACAACTTTTTTTTTCTCCCTCTGACATCATTGCACATTATTTGAGAGTGGTTACATTTTTTTTCCAGACCCATCCCTCGGCTTTTTATCGAAACAGAGGTTCAACTACTGAAGTGTTATCCTCTAGAGCAGGGTTTACCCAAAGTCGGTCCTGTGTCCCCCCTGGGTGCACGTTTTGGTTTTGGCCCAAGCACTACACAACTGATTTAAATCATCAAAGCTTGATGAGTTGTTTATTTGAATCAAATGTGTAGTGCTAGGGCAAAAAAATGTGCACCGGGGGCAACCTCGAAGTTCCACTTCCTTTTTTCATTGTTCCCCACTAATAAGGGACTTAATTAGACCTGGGACACAAGGTGTGTGTAATTAATTATTAGTTAGGACAGAATACCAGCAGGCTCCGGATCTCTCGTAGGGTCAGAGTTGAATACCCCTGCTGTAGGGGATACATTGTAAATCTTGTTATATATGTTGTTGTTTTTTACAGTCGATAGACTTAGATGGATAGAGATGTTCCTATTTTGTTTTGACAACTTGACATGACTTCCGCGTTGTCCGTGCTGTTCGTTGCTACTTGGCTACCTGCTAAACATTTTTTTATTCGTTTTAATAACAATTTAATCAAAACTCTGCATTTAAGAAACAACTTTTTCAGCTTTTTTTTGTATTTTTTATTTTTTTAATGAATTATTTTCCACTTTAAAAAAAAAGCTTCATCTGGACATGGTTCTACAGGAGTTCCACTGGCCGAAAAGGCCACGTAATAACATTAACAGTATGCTGTCTAGTTGCAGTCACTGTTCTCATAATATGCAATCATTAGGCAAGGGCAATTTAAGTGTAGGAAAGGATGAAACAGTGTCTTGTCCAGTAGGATTTTCTGCCTCTGACCCTATTAAGGGGGCTGAGTCACTGGTCCCTAGGAGGGGTGCGTCACTTGAGTGGGTTGAGTCACTGACGTGATCTTCCTGTCCAGTCTTGCGCCCCCTCGGATTCGTGTCGTGGACTATACTCAGCCTTGTCTCAGGGTAGTAAGTTGGTGATTTGTTGATATTCCTCTACTGGTGTGGGGATTGTGCTTTGGCAAAGTGGGTGGGGTTATATCCCGCCAGGTTTGCTCTGTCTGGGGGTATTGTAGGGGCCACAGTGTCCCCTGACCCCCCCATCTCAGCCTTCAGTATCTATACTGAAATAGTCAGCGGGCTAGGGTCAATATGTTACATCTGGTATAATTCTTCTGTCTTATGGTGTCCTGTGTGAATTTAAGTATGATCTCTCTAATTCTCTCTCTCTTCCCTCCAGGGGGACCTGAGCCCTAGGACCATGCCTCAGGCCTGATGACTCCTTGTTGTCCTGAGTCCACCTGGTCGTGCTGCTGCTCCAGTTTCAACTGCTCTGCCTGCGGCTATGGAACCCTGACCTGTTCACCGGATTTGCTACCTTGTCCGAGACCTGCTGGTTTTTGTCTCTCCCTCTCTTGGCTATTAAAAGCCAATTGACATTTACTCCTAAGGTGCTGACCTGTTGCACCCTCTACAACCACTTATTATTAGTTTACCCTGCTGGTCATCTATGAACATTTGCACGTCTTGATAAGGGCGCCGTTTTATGCTCTCCTAACCAATTGTGTGTATGTTTTTGTGTGTAATTTGGAATTTATTTTGTACATACTTTTTCTGCCAGCGTCCAGGACGTCTGGATATTAAAAACAAAAAAATGACATTGAATATCCCTTTGAGAATGGTGAAGTTATAAATTACACTTTGGATGGTGTATCAATCAATACACACAGTCACAAAACATATACAGGCGTCCTTCCTAACTCAGATGCCAGAGAGGAAGGAAACTGCTCAGGGATTTCACCATGAGGCCAATGGTGACTTTAAAACAGTTAGAGTTTAATGGCTGTGATAGGAGAAAACTGAGAATAGATCAACATTGTAGTTACTCCACAATGCTTAACTAAACGAGACAGTGAAAAGGAGGAAGCCGTGGACAGAATAAAAAATATTCCGAAACATGCATGCTGTTTGCAACAAGGCACTAAAGTAATCCTGCAAAAAATGTTACAAAGCAATTCCCTTTTGTCCTGAATATAAAGGGTTTTGTTTGGGGCAAATCCAGTACAACCCATTACTGAGTACCACTCTTCATATTTCCAAGCATAGTGGTGGCTGCATCATGTTATGGGTATGCTTGTCATCGTAAATTAAGGACTGGGGAGTTTTATTTAATTAATTTTTTTACTAAACACAGTCAAAATCCTAGAGGAAAACCTGGTTCAGTCTGCTTTTCACCAGACTCTAGTAGATGAATTTACCGTTCAGCAGGACAATAACCCAAAATACAAGGCCAAATCTACACTGGAGTTGCTTACCAATAAGACAGGGAATGTTCCTGAGTGGCCGAGCTGCATTTTCGACTTATATCGACAACTTATATCGTTGTCTAGCAATGATCAACCACCAATCTGACAGAGCTTGAAGAATTTTGAAAATAATAAATGGCCATATATTGCACAATCCATGTGTGGAAAGCTCTAAGAGACTTACCCAAGAAGACTCCCAGTTGTGCTGTCTCTTTAAGACTTACCCAAGAAGACTCCCAGTTGTACTGTCTTTTTAAGACTTACCCAAGAAGACTCCCAGTTGTACTGTCTCTTAAAGACTTACCCAAGAAGACTCCCAGTTGTACTGTCTTAAAGACTTACCCAAGAAGACTCCCAGTTGTACTGTCTCTTAAAGACTTACCCAAGAAGACTCCCAGTTGTATTGTCTCTTAAAGACTTACCCAGAAAGACTCACAGCTGTAATCGCTGCAAAAAGGTGATTTACAAAGTATTGACTCAGGTGTGTAAATAATATATCTGTTAATGTTCAGAAAGAGGAACAAAGACAACCTCTGTTGGCTGCCTTGTGTCACTACATCACACATCACCACTATTCAGAGATGCTCATCTCTCTCTCTCACACGCACACACACACACACACACACACACACACACACACACACACACACACACACACACACACACACCTATGATAAATAAAACCCATTAAGACCAAAACCTTTACCAGTGAAGTGAGGAATGAAGAAATGAGTCTTATAAATAAGATATTGGATGAAGACCTGTCATTAGACTTGTTGTCAAACCCAGCCCAGTGTAAAATATATTGCATCATAAACTCTTAGGGTTTGTATATTTTCATTGGGAATCTTTCCTCTACTGTACATCTGTAGACCTGAGCTACTATGGTGGCAAGTAGGAGAGAATCAGTTAGTCTGTACTATGGTGGCAAGTAGCAGGGAATCAGTTATTCTGTACTATGGTGGCAAGTAGGAGGGTATCAGTTAGTCTGTACTATGGTGGCAAGTAGGAGGGAATCAGTTAGTCTGTACTATGGTGGCATGTAGGAGGGAATCAGTTAGTCTACTATGGTAGCAAGTAGCAGGGAATCAGTTAGTCTGTACTATGGTGGCAAGTAGGAGGGTATCAGTTAGTCTGTACTATGGTGGCAAGTAGGAGAGAATCAGTTAGTCTGTACTATGGTGGCAAGTAGCAGGGAATCAGTTAGTCTGTACTATGGTGGCAAGTAGGATGGTATCAGTTAGTCTGTACTATGGTGGCAAGTAGGAAGGAATCAGTTAGTCTGTACTATGCTGGCAAGTAGGAGGGAATCAGTTAGTCTGTACTATGGTGGCAAGTAGGAGGGAATCAGTTAGTCTACTATGGTAGCAAGTAGGAGGGAATCAGTTAGTCTGTACTATGTAGTCAAGTAGGAGAGAATCAGTTAGTCTGTACTATGTAGTCAAGTAGGAGAAATCAGTTAGTCTGTACTACTATGTAGTCAAGTAGGAGTGAATCAGTTAGTCTGTACTATGTAGTCAAGTAGGGTGTTTAATGTAGGAGTTTAACTTTAATTTTTATTTTTTTTTATTTTACCTTTATTTAACCAGGCAAGTCAGTTAAGAACAAATTCTTATTTTCAATGACGGCCTGGGAACAGTGGGTTAACTGCCTGTTCAGGGGCAGACCGACAGATTTGTACCTTGTCAGCTCGGGGGTTTGAACTCGCAACCTTCCGGTTACTAGTCCAACGCTCTAACCACTAGGCTACCCTGCCGCCGCCCCGCCCCATGTCGGAGTAGGAGTTTAACTTTAATGTAGGAGTTTAACTTTAATGTAAGAGTAGAAGTTTAACTTTAATGTAGGAGTAGGAGTTTAACTTTAATGTAGGAGTAGGAGTTTAACTTTAATGTAGGAGTAGGAGTTTAACTGTAATGTAGGAGTAGGAGTTTAACTTTAATGTAGGAGTAGGAGTTTAACTTTAATGTAGGAGTATGAGTTTAACTTTAATGTAGGAGTAGGAGTTTAACTTTAATGTAGGAGTAGGAGTTTAACTTTAATGTAGGAGTATGAGTTTAACTTTAATGTAGGAGTAGGAGTTTAACTCTAATGTAGGAGTAGGAGTTTAACTTTAATGTCCAAAGAGAGGCAATTCATTGTGCAGCAGTCGTAAAACATACTTTATTTTTTTTTAAATAACAGAAAATAGGGAAAGTATATTTTCAAGTAAGGAGGCTGTGGAATGTCAAACAGATCTACATGCTGAAGTAAAGTGGTACAAGTGTAGTTAGTCAAACATTTTGTTAAACTGCAGAATTTCATTCTGTATAAAAGAGTAATTTGCCAAATTTTTTTTTTTTTTTTTTTTACCTTTAGGTAGACTGTACCTGCAGCCAAAGTGGAGGGGCTGGAATTCAGGAGTGGAGTGAGTGGGAAGAGTCAAACATTATTTTTTGTTGTTAGTGTGTGTCTCTGTGTTTTATCACGCAAAACACAACCACAAAACACAAGGAGTACGAGAGAGGAGTGTGATTTCAGACCTTTTTTTAACATTCAGCATCACTCCAAGCATTGTTTCTGACAAAGATATCTACATATATTTCAGGATGTTGTGTATCCCTGGAAACAATCAGAATTCATGTAAACATACGTTTTGAAAACATAGCTTGTCCAAAAAAATATGTTCTCTTGGCACAACTTACACTTGTATTAGGTAAATTGGTATTAGGTAAATTGAACCACAGGACAGGGTAAATTAAACCACAGGACAGGGTAAATTAAACCACAGGACAGGGTAAATTAAACCACAGGACAGGGTAAATTGAACCACAGGACAGGGTAAATTGAACCACAGGACAGGGTAAATTGAACCACAGGACAGGGTAAATTGAACCACAGGACAGGGTAAATTGAACCACAGGACAGGGTAAATTGAACCACAGGACAGGGTAAATTGAACCACAGGACAGGGTAAATTGAACCACAGGACAGGGTAAATTGAACCACAGGACAGGGTAAATTGAACCACAGGACAGGGTAAATTGAACCACAGGACAGGGTAAATTGAACCACAGGACAGGGTAAATTGAACCACAGGACAGGGTAAATTGAACCACAGGACAGGGTAAATTGAACCACAGGACAGGGTAAATGTAGCTGTCTACAAGTTTCTGTACTGAATTAAATATTACCACCACCTTTTTAAGTCCCAAACACAATCACTTTTTATTTTAATCGTTTTAAGAATATTTTTAACACAAGCTGATCGCAGAACACACACTTTGTTATTTAAAAAAACGCCTCCTAAATATGTTGTATATGGTTTTCTTAGAAACAAGGGTTTCAACATACCCCCCCTTTGGCTCAACTTACCCCACTTTCCCTTATACCAGGGGGTTACAAGTGCTCTAGCCCATCTGTTGGCTGGCACGCAATCACTCTTTTTCCTTACAGCATCACAAAAAGGTCAAATATAATTATATGAATGGTTACTCTGTAAAAATCCCCTTTTGCCAATGGCTCTCAGTTAAAGTAAACGTGCTTTACCTGGTCAATTAAAAGAAGCTGCTATGAACACGTCTACATGGTATTCAAGGGTCTCAGAGCAGGAGTGCTGATCTAGGATCAGGTGTCCCCTGTTCATATAATCAGAATGTATTATGATATATAAAAAAGGGAGAGAAAAAATGGATCCTAGATCAGCAACATGACAGATCGGATCAATCAGGTTATGCACTGGGATCTTTAGCGAAGAGTCCAGATCAAAACAAAGCCTGACAATCAACTTGATTTGGATCCTACACCAGGTATGTGATCAGAGTATGTACGTTGCAGAGGGCACAGGTGACACGTGTTAAAAAGAGATCATTGTAATCTTTGCGGCGACTAGCTAGCTAGCAGTTACGACTTTAAAACCATAACAGGTTCGAGTTTTAAATATACTTTCAGAAGTACATTTCTTCAAAGGTTTGCGTTGTTTCTGAATCATCGTGTTACTGAGAAATGGTTATCGTCGGAGTGGCTAGCTAGCAGTTACTATTTGTGCCAATTATCATTGAACATTTGCCTGCCGAACAAACAAAATAAATTCATGGATTTGTGTCCTTCCTGACGGGGGGACATATCAAACAGCAGGGTTTTCAGCAGTGTTTCAGGGACTATCCGAATGTGAAAATGTGTTTTCAGCAGTGTTTCAGAGACTATCCGAGTGTGAAAATGTGTTTTCAGCAGTGTTTCAGAGACTATCCGAATGTGAAAATGTTTTTTCAGCAGTGTTTCAGAGACTATCCGAGTGTGAAAATGTGTTTTTTCAGCAGTTTCAGAAACTATCCGAGTGTGAAAATGTGTTTTCAGCAGTGTTTCAGAGACTATCCGAGTGTGAAAATGTCAAATGTTTTTACTTACCAATTCTCTGAATCTCGTGTCAAAATTCACCTCCGTGTTTCTCCCAATCAGGGAATTGACATGGTATTCATTTCTAATGAGTATGGTCCCATCCCAAACCACACGCTATTCATTGGTGCACTACTGACCACGGTCTCATATCACTACATAAAGGAATATGCTTCTATTTGGGACATACCCTATGCCTTCCCCCCCCCCCCCCCCTACCCCATCTCTTTGCTCATCACACATAATCAACCTCCCAAAAGGTTAGGGAGAAGAAGAAGACGAAAGAAAAACACACATCTCAACCACCTGACTCTACGGCTGATAGCCACATGGTTCTGGTTGGAAAGAGTCAAGGGGTTTAGCGAATAATTGTGTGTGTGTGTGGGGGGGGGGGGGGGGGGTCCCGGGTGTGCATCACAACATATTATCACAGCCAGAGACACAGAACCAATGTGGTGAGGCGTCTCTCCAATCATTATAGTAAATTACACAATCAGATCCCCACTGTTCTCCACATTCTATGTGTGTGCGTGTGTGTGTGTGTGCGTGTGTGTGTGTGTGTGTCTCTGTGTGTGTGTGTGTGTGTGTGTGTGTGTGTGTGTGTGTGTGTGTGTGTGTGTGTGTGTGTGTGCGTGTGTGTGTGTGTGTCAGGACCCCACTGTTCTCCATGTCTCGATTGTAATAAAGTCATACATTATGATTGCATTGCATCCTGTTATCTTTGTCTCTGTTTACACACAGACGGCCACATTGTCACAGATTTATATTGTTTTTGAGTGGGACATATCAAATAGCAGGATCTTCAGCAGGTGCTGTGTGCATTCCAAAATACTTCCTATCATTGCTTATATATTTACTATAAATATATATTTGACTTTTGGGTATACAGTGCCAGTCATAAGATTGGACACACCTACTCATTCCAGGGTTCTAGAACACCTACTCATTCCATGGTTCTAGAACACCTACTCATTCCAGGGTTTCTCTTTATTTTTACTATTTTACTATATTGTAGAATAATAGTGAAGACATCAAAACGATGAAATAACACCTATGGAATTATGTAGTAACCAAAAAAGGTGTTAAACAAATCTAAATATATTTTATATTTGAGATTCTTCAAAGTTGACACCCTTTTCCTTGATGACAGCTGTCTCCACAAGCACCTGGAGTGCTTTTCCAACAGTCTTGAAGGAGTTCCCACATATGCTGAGCACTTGTTGGCTGCTTTTCCTTCACTCTGCAGTCCAACTCATCCCAAACCATCTCAATTGGGCTGAGGTTGGGTGATTGTGGAGGCCAGGTCATCTGATGCATTCACTCTCCTTCTTGGTCAAATAGCCCTTACACAGCCTGGAGGTGTGTTGGGTCATTATCCTGTTGAAAAACAAAAGATGGTTCCACTAAGCCCAAACCAGATGGGATGGAGTATCGCTGCAGAATGCTGTGGTAGCGATGCTGGTTAAGTGTGCCTTGAATTCCAAATAAATCACTGACAGTGTCACCAGGAAAGCACCACCACACCATCACACCTCCTCCTCCATGCTTCATGGTGGGAACCACACATGCAGAGAACATCCGTTCACGTACTCTGCGTCTCACAAAGACACGGCGGTTGGAATCAAAAATCTCAAATTTGGACTCGTCAGACCAAAGGACAGATTTCTATTGGTCTAATGTCCAATGCTCATGTTTCTTGGCCCAAGCAAGTCTCTTCTTATTGGTGTTCTTTAGTAGTGGTTTATTTGCAGTAATTCGACCATGAAGGCCTGATTCACACAGTCTCCTCTGAACAGTTGATGTTGAGATGTGTCTGTTACTTGAACTCTGAAGCATTTATTTGGGCTGCAATTTCTGAGACAGGTAACTAATGAACTGGCTACCATGAACAGCAGAGGTAACTCTGGTTCTTCCTTTCCTGTAGCGGTCCTCATGAGAGCCAGTTAAGAGAGAGAGAGAGCAAGTTAGCGCTTGATGTTTTTTGCGACTGCGCTATGAGAGTCCTTGACATTTTCCGGATTGACTGACCTTCATGTCTTAAACTGTCGTTTCTCTTTGACTTGGTATTTTACCCAATATGGCTCTATACTCCCCTACCTTGTCACAATGCAACTGATTGTCTCAAACGCATTAAGAAGGAAAGAAATTCCACAAATTAACTTTTAAAAAGGCAGACCTGTTAATTGAAATGTATTCAAGGTGACTACCTCATGAAGCTGGTTGAGAGAATGCCAAGCGTGTGCAAAGCTGTCATCAAGACAAAGGGTGGCTACGTTGAAGAATCTGAAATATATTTTCTGGAGACAAATGTTATAAATGTTTGACTGGTACTGTATATTTAGTAGCCAATTAAATTTGAGGTTTTCAGAGATTGCATTCTTCATTTCCCTCGACACCTTTTGGCACAGCTGGTGTGTGTGTGTGTGTGTGTGTGTGTGTGTGTGTGTGTGTGTGTGTGTGTGTGTGTGTGTGTGTGTGTGTGTGTGTGTGTGTGTGTGTGTGTGTGTGTATTTTAAATATGTACCTGAATTCCTTACCATCCCACTACCAAAACATTGTAAAAGTTGCAGTAAAGGGAGAACCGCACAGTACGGATCATTTTGATTATCCTTCTATTAAAGATTCAAAAACAAATAAACAACATAATAAAAACATATATATATATATATATATTTTTTTTTTTTTCCCTGATTTTCAAAACATTGAATTTAAATAAATATTCTCTATTAAATGTTGATTGTTTGAATCTGAAAGTTGATTGATTTGAATCACTTATGCATTTTTTTTATTTACCTTTATTTAACTAGGCAAGTCAGTTAAGAACAAATTCTTATTTTCAATGACAGTGGGTTAACTGCCTGTTCAGGGGAAGAATGACAGATTTGTACCTTGTCAGCTCGGGGGTTTGAACTTGCAACCTTCCGGTTATTAGTCCAATGCTCTAACCACTATGCTACCCTGCCACCCCATTCAACTGAGAATTGCCTATGGTTTGTAAACCAAAGACTAAGATATTATCCAGGAGCCAAGACCAAGATTACCAAGATACCAGGACATTGGTCCCAAGGTCCCAAGATCCAGTGTGTTGAGACCAGGACAAGTTAAAGGCCCACAAGAGGGATTTTTTTTGTATCTCTTTTTTTTTTAGCTGAAATATGATGCCCAGAATTTACCCATGATATTGCATAAAGATTTAAGTTAATACGTTTCAGTCAAAGTAGGATTTGGGCTTGAAGTGGAAAATCCATCTGATTTTTCCATGTCAATTCTGTGCATATAAACGATAAAATAACATCAATAAACTTTTCAGACAGTTTCTTTTCAGGGTTGAATTTACTCCATTTGGAACTACCTACAATGTTTCACATGTGGAATCATTACTTATCTCTTTACAATTTGTTACCACTAACTTACTGGTGGTGTCTGCGATGCACTTCGACCAGGAGTTGTTGGGCTGATGATGAAATGGTGAGTAAAAATAAATAAATAAATAGCTCATCTAGCAAGCTTTGTGATTAGCTACTGACGTTCCCATCGCCATGGAAGCCAGTGTGTGAAGTAACCAGCCTGGCCAGGCTAACACAGCTACCGTGGTAACATTTGCGTACTTGTCAGGAGGTTGTAGCTTCATGGCTACCTAGCTAACATTAGCTGGATAACTAGCGATGTAGCTAATGTCAAAAGTGGATGAAGTGGAATAGGTGAAATGTCAACACAGCTAAGACACATTTTTATAATGCACATATTCTTAGGTACCGCAGCAAGAAAAGGCCTATGGGTCACTAACAACTAACTAGCTATACAAGTTTGACTAGCTAGCTAGCTAACTGTGTGGTGAAGTTAATATGAAGTAACTTCCTATATAGATCAGTGAGCAAGTCACTTCTTTACCAGTAGGGGAGAGTGGGGTAAGTTGAGTACCCTTGTTTCTATGAAACCATCAGGAAGAGGTCATCATTTCATGGAGTCTGTGAAGGAGGAAACCACATGGAAAAAGTGGTAGCAAATTAGGTCAAGATTTTTCACCAAGGCAAATTAATGTATTGTGTTTCATGATTCTTGTATCTAAACCAACGTAGGTACTTAAGGTTGTTCTATACATCAGTTGGGGGTCTCTATAAACCATTATATGTCCTAAACCGAGCATGAAATTGCATCATTGTAGATGTGTGGGTAAGTCGAGCCAATGCCAAGTTGAGCAAATGTTTTCTTCCCAGGCGTAATGCAATGCATTATCGCTGGGAAATGAGGGAACATGGGGCGGCAGGTAGCCTAGTGGTTAGAGTGTAGAGGCGGTAGGTAGCCTGGTGGTTAGAGTGTAGAGGCAGAAGGTAGCCTGGTGGTTAGAGTGTAGAGGCAGCAGGTAGCCTAGTGCTTAGAGTGTAGAGGCGGTAGGTAGCCTAGTGGTTAGAGTGGAGAGGCGGTAGGTAGCCTGGTGGTTAGAGTGTAGAGGCGGTAGGTAGCCTGGTGGTTAGAGTGGAGAGGCGGTAGGTAGCCTGGTGGTTAGAGTGTAGAGGCGGTAGGTAGCCTAGTGGTTAGAGTGGAGAGGCAGTAGGTAGCCTGGTGGTTAGAGTGTAGAGGCGGTAGGTAGCCTGGTGGTTAGAGTGGAGAGGCGGTAGGTAGCCTGGTGGTTAGAGTGTAGAGGTGGCAGGTAGCCTGGTGGTTAGAGTGTAGAGGCGGTAGGTAGCCTGGTGGTTAGAGTGTAGAGGCGGTAGGTAGCCTGGTGGTTAGAGTGTAGAGGCGGTAGGTAGCCTGGTGGTTAGAGTGTAGAGGCGGTAGGTAGCCTGGTGGTTAGAGTGTCGAGGCGGTAGGTAGCCTGGTGGTTAGAGTGGAGAGGCGGTAGGTAGCCTGGTGGTTAGAGTGTAGAGGCGGTAGGTAGCCTGGTGGTTAGGGTGTAGAGGCGGTAGGTAGCGTAGTGGTTAGAGTGGAGAGGCGGTAGGTAGCCTGGTGGTTAGAGTGTAGAGGCGGTAGGTAGCCTGGTGGTTAGAGCGTTGGGCCAGTAACCAAAAGATTGATCACTTAAAAGATTGCTAGCTCGAATCCCCGAGCTGACAATGTTCCCCTGCACAAGGCTGTCATTGTAAATAAGATTTTGTGCTTAACTGACTTGTCTGGTTCAATAAAAACAAATAAATAAATTAGAGCCTGGCCTATGTTGCACTTCGAACAGACACCAAACATGAGAATGAATATTGTACTTAGTATTTGCCTATAGTACATGCAGCCTCCCTCTGCTCTGCCTGCACAAGTAAAACAATCAGACAAATGCCTTCCTCTCCATGGCAATGTCATCTTCAAGTTCCTATAAATTAAGCTATACGTTGATCCATGATAGACAGACAAGGTGACTATTCACTAACTCTGGGACTTAGAAGCACAAGCATTAACATCTGCTAACCATGTGTATGTGACCAATAACATTTGATTTGTTTGCCCAGAAAATTGCAGTGTACACATTCATTTGAGTAGCATGTAAAGGTGTGTCACTGTCAATCACATTTGTGACTCACACAAGCCCAGAAAACAGAGAGATATTCTCCCTCCAAGAAACAGCCAATCAGATCCAAAATTGACCCCATTTTCAGCAGTCCATGACAGTTTGTTTATCGATCCTTCTAAAAATCCTTCCACCACCCAGGTGAAATAGAGTAGAAGATGTGAGGACTGCAAGACTGGACAATCATGGGCGGCTTCAGCCTGTCATTGATCTACACAGGATGGGTAGGAACTTGACAGCACTGTCTTGCCTGTATACAGAAAGAGAATCCCTGCCTGATTCTGTTCTCTGGGCTAAACTGAGAACATCACAATGGTAATGGTATGGACTGAACCCCGAGACATACATAATGACAAATTCATAAACACCTCTGCAGTTAGAACCATGTCTGTGTTCCAACAAGCCACCACTTCCTCCTAGTACAGAATACCTGTTCTGGTACAGGAACACTGGTGTCATTGTTCAGAGAATACAAGCTAACTAGTACATGTTGTAGTCCAGACACATCAACAGTGTAATATCCAGATGACGGTTGATGATACTAAGTAAATATAAAAGTAACGTACTGTAGAATTAACATGCATACATTTTATTTTATTTTACTAGGCAAGTCAGTTAATTAAGAACAAATTCTTAGTTTCAATGACGGCCTAGGAACAGTGAGTTTAACTGCCTTGTTCACGGGCAGAACGACAGATTTTTACCTTGTCAGCTCTGGGATTTAATCTAGCAAATTTCCGGTTACCCTGTCCAACGCTCTAACCACTAGGCCACCCTGACGCCACATTGTAATGATGTTTATTGATATGCAATGTATTTGGAATATAACATGAATTATGATTCGACCAAGTGTCAGCCTTATTGTAAGGGCACCGGCTCATCACAACAATGTACAAGAAGTTGACCTATTGTATTGTTATTGACCTATTTCTAATATTTGTTTTTTTCCACATTCTAGCTAGTGTTCATCACTGATACAGGCAAGAGGTGCTTTCCTTGGCTCCCTATAAATAAAAAACCTTCAGGGCCAACTGTTATATTGGTCGTCTAGTAGCCAGCTAGTGAGGATACTTGTAAACATTACAGTTAGGTTGTTCCAGATGTTGGTCAATTACATTTCGTGGTACAGTACTTAGCTAGCTAGCTAGCAACTACCTAACCTTTACTATTCAGATAATGAGGTTTTCAGAAAAACAGCTGAATGGTAGCTAGCTAGCATAGTTACAGGTACTCATGCTTGAAAAAACTTTGGAACCAATTTTTCACAGTTGTTAATAGTGACTGGTATCTATCTACCTGGCTAGCTAGCTTTATAGATGTATTGGTCCAGGGAGTAGGTTAGTAATTCTCTTACGTCGCTGACGAAACTCCAGTATTACCGCTAAACTCTGTATTCGTGATCATTCAATTCCGTTGCATGAGAGGGAGTCGATGGTTCTCCGGCTGTGCATCGTAGCTATTAGCGTAGCTATTAGCGAAGCTTCCCTGACCCTGTTTTTGTTGTTGTTTTGTTTTGTTACGTCGGTGTTTTGGAGGATGAAACTGAACAAGCAGTTCCGCACTAGGAGAGGAATTAGGTCAAAATAGTGGCGGCACTTCCTCTGGAGGGGAACAAATGTACGTGGTCTTGGGTGGGTTGAAGACCAATAGATCGGGAATCCATGGGCCCTTTCTTCAATTGTTAGACGGTACATTATGTTTTGGCCAAATAGATGTCAATGTCTGATGCTCTCGGAGGGTGGGAGTCCCCCTGCTGGTTATACATCACAAAACACTTGTCCACTTCCCACATGGTGGTCCTCTGTAGCTCAGGTGGTAGTCAGGGTTTGGGACAGACACCTATCAGTAGAAATAACATGACATTTAGGAGTCAGGGTTTGGGACAGCCACCTCTCAGTAGAAATAACATGACATTTAGGAGTCAGGGTTTGGGACAGACACCTCTCAGTAGAAATAACATGACGTTTAGGAGTCAGGGTTTGGGACAGCCACCTCTCAGTAGAAATAACATGACATTTAGGAGTCAGGGTTTGGGACAGACACCTCTCAGTAGAAATAACATGACGTTTAGGAGTCAGGGTTTGGGACAGCCACCTCTCAGTAGAAATAACATGACATTTAGGAGTCAGGGTTTGGGACAGACACCTCTCAGTAGAAATAACATGACGTTTAGGAGTCAGGGTTTGGGACAGACACCTCTCAGTAGCAATAACATGAAGTTTATGAGTCAGGGTTTGGGACAGACACCTCTCAGTAGCAATAACATGAAGTTTATGAGTCAGGGTTTGGGACAGACACCTCTCAGTAGCAATAACATGAAGTTTATGAGTCAGGGTTTCAGACAGACACCTCTCAGTAGAAAATAGGTGTATAAACAATGACTTTGTACTATATTAATGGAACAATATGTTTGTTATGCCCTTGGATTGAATTAGAACATATCATGATGTAAATTAATGGCCTATATTTGGAGACTTTTTAGGGAGTTGGTCTGCAATATTCATCACTTCTCCAAAATCATCCCTAGGGGTATTCATAGGGAAAATGAAATCATCCATAGGAGTATTCATAGGAGATATCAAATCATCCACAGGAGTATTCATAGGAGATATCAAATCATCCATAGGAGTATTCATAGGGGATATCAAATCATCCATAGGAGTATTCATAGGAGATGTCAAATCATCCATAGGAGTATTCATAGGAGATATCAAATCATCCATAGGAGTATTCATAGGAGATATCAAATCATCCATAGGAGTATTCATAGGAGATAACAAATCATCCATAGGAGCATTCATAGGGGATATCAAATCATCCATAGGAGAATTCATAGGAGATATCAAATCATCCATAGGAGTATTCATAGGAGATATCAAATCATCCATAGGAGTATTCATAGGAGATATCAAATCATCCATAGGAGTATTCATAGGAGATAGTGAGCCATTTGGGAAACAGACAACGTGTCATCCAGTGAGTCTAAAGGAGGATCAATACTGTCTTTTAGGCCTATTAATTAAGCATAAACTACTACTACATGGGAAAAGCTGTGAGTGTGTGATTATTCATGCTATGCCATGTGGTGCTACATTAGGGTCAAGGGTTACAACATAGAGGATGATCTAATTGGAACAAGGTGAACACAGAGGTTTCAGTTAGTGAATATGAGGGGGGCGGGGGGGGGGCGAATGAGGCTGAGCAGAACATTAAGGTTACTGCACAGACAACTATTGTATGTTTTTAATATTCTATCTTTTTGGTTTGTTTGCCATCTCCCGTGTCCTTGGTCGTGAGACATGTTAGGCTGCTTTCTCACAAACAGACAAGCAGGTAGATAACGTTAGACAGATGCCAAGCTGCGTGACCAGTAATAACATTGAAGAGAAGAAGGAGGGGAAGGACAGAGACACCACCCGTTCCCGCGTTACCAGTGAATTCCTCAGCTTTTGCCTGGCGCGTGCCAGCACATTTAGTCATTCAGTCAGAGCTCCAATACACACTCTACCAGAGAGAGAGAGAGGAGAGATAGAGGAGAGAGAGGGGGGAGAGAGAGATAAGAGAAAGGAGAGAGAGAGATAGGAAAGAGGAGAGAGAGAGAGAGAGAGAGAGAGAGAGAGAGAGAGAGAGAAAGAGAGGAGAGAGAAAGAGAGAGGAGAGAGAAAGGAAGAGAGAGGAGAGAGAGAGGAGATAAAGAGAGATAGAGGAGAGAGAGAGGAGAGAGAGATAAGAGAAAGAAGAGAGAGAGAGAGAGAGAGATAGGAGAGAGGAGAGAGAGAAAGAGAGAGAAGAGAGAGAGAGGAGAGAGAAAAAGGAGAGAGAGAGGAGAGAGAGATAGAGAGAGAGAGACAGAGAGAGGAGAAAGAGAGAGACAGAGGAGAGAGGAGAGAGAGGAGAAAGAGAGATAGAGAGAGAGACAGAGAGAGGAGAAAGAGAGAGAGACAGAGAGAGGAGAGAGAGAGAGAAAGAGAGAGAGGGGAGAAAGAGAGAGAGCGCAGACAGGCAGAGAGCTCTCGGGAAACGTAACCACCACTCTCTCTTCCCCGCGTAAAACCAGTCTCTCGATTGCTCTCTCCGACGGTGCCAAGTCTGTTGGAAGTCGACGAGGAGAAACCGTTGGACTCTCACTGAACCAACTGCAAGCAACGAAGGAAAGAGAAGAGGACGACTTGTTAAAATATCATCCGTCGGTTAGATGTAAAGTAGGCTATAGGGGAGGCTGAAATCTAACTTGTGACATACTGAAGAAAATCCGAGTTTCTCTCTCCAGTTAGACCCGCTACCGGAGGTTAACACAACGGCTCCGTGTCGACATGGATAAAGTTAGACATTGGCTATTAGCTGCTATCAGCTTGTTGTTAACGGTTCGAGGAGAAGCCTATAAAGGTAAGATAAAAAATAATTATATATATTATTTTTACAATTGTAAATGCAACCTGTCTTTCTGTGTTTAAAATCACGTCAGGTACACTACGTTGTTACACTGGTTGTCGTTCAGATTCTCTGTGTTTACATCGTGTCACACTTGACTTTTCTTTCATTCTTTGAAATCGGTCAAACTATTTATTTAGACTTGGACCACAACAGTGGTGTTGGATGCGTTGTGTTGAGCGGGTTGACAGTTAAACACGCCAACCGGAATAACTTGTAATGTGATTAACCTGAAATGATCCTGCCACTTCCAAATGTAAACGTTTCTATTTCCGTTACTTAGCCGAGTGTTGTTGTCAGGTGAATTGATAACATATTATGGTAACATCGTCTCGTTTAATAAGACTTCTCTGTGAACTCCATTAGGTATACATTGTTGCGCTATGCATGCGTAAAGAGTTTCCCTACGCTCGACATTGCGCTATTGATTTCCCAATTCTGCTGTCTGCATTCTCAACTCAATGTATTAATAAATGCAGGATATAATCTAGAGTCAACCCAAACCCACAAGCATCTGTTTTCAACCAAATCGTGTATTTTTTGTTGTATTTTTCTTTTTGTGGGGGGGGGGGGGGGGGGGGGGGGACAATAATAGTCACGTGAGTTTAGACATTAGAAAGAGATAAGAACCTACGCAATGAAGATACCACATTCCAGAACATAATGAGTTGGTTTCAACATCATCGACATAATAAAATATAGGCTACTTTAACTTTCATATGTTATTGATAACTTGTTGTGAAACAGGTCAACATGAACCGCCGTTCATTCCGTTAGTGGACAACCGACTTTAGCCCGTGAGTGCCTGACGAAACCGGCAGAGTGTGGGAAGCCACCCAATGCAATACAATACACCAATATATCGTGCGATCAGGGCTAATTGATTTACATTAAAGCACTTTCACTTCTGTTTATTTAAAAACAAATATATATAAATAGTTTTCACTGTGTAGTGAAGGAAGATTCGTTTTAATGCGTTTACATCTTGCCAAATCACCTGGAATTCATCTGTCTGTGTTTTATGATAAAAAAAAAGTGATTTATATAATAGAAAACGGACAGTCGTATGTTTCCCGACAAAAAAAAAACAAGATCAATTATTTTTTTCCATAATTGCGTCACAATGTAGGTTTTCATTACAGTTATTTCAGTAGGTTTAAACAGTGTAACTTTAGGTCCATGTTTTTTTTTTATAAATAGTATCATTTTATAGCCTAATGGTGTAATATGTTGGAGTAATTCAATTCATCTGATGTGATTCTTGTAGTTGTAAACTTCCCTTTAATGATTAGAGTATATCTTAACATTAATGTCACCTGTTCATTGTGTTAGCCATTCATCCATGGATCACTACTGTAAAGCTCAGTGGAAGTTCCACTTCCCAGAACTATCACATGTAAATCTATACATTTACATACACAAAGTACATAAAAGTAAAACAACAAATAATGTTTTTTTGTTTTTTTTCAGGTTCACCCTACTTGCTATTTAAACAACGCCACACTAATGTCATAATATTACTACCGTAGAGGATACATGTTGTAGAGGTGTAAAGTAAAGCTCACAGAAGTTCATTCTAATTGTATGGTAAAAGCTACAGTGTTTTCCCTACTCCTTTTACCCCGATGGGACTTAAAATTGTATTATTCATCTCCTAAAAAGAGGTCATTTGAGCAGTCTGGACAATAGATCTACTCTGTATTTTAGCAGGATATTTTATTTTACCTTTATATTAGGTTCATTCTGATCAATCATCCTCGTGAATAGTAAATGCAGAGACCCGTGTTTTTAGTAGTGTTTTAATGTCGGCCCTTATCACCTTATTCACAAAAAAAGCTTTTCACGTTAAAGAGTAAGGCAGAGCGGCAGGTAGCCTAGTGGTTAGGGCGTTGGACTCGTAACCTGAAGGTTGCAAGATCGAATCCCCACAGCCGACAAAGTAAAAAAATCTGTCGTTCTGCCCCTTGAACAAGGCAGTTAACCCACTGGCCTTCATTGAACATAAGAGTTTGTTCTTAACTCTCCTAGTTAAATAAAGGTTAAAAAAAGGGTTTCTAAAGTCTCTGGAAAACAATGTGTCTGAAAGTTTTGGACATAGCATGTTTTTACAAGGTTAGAGATAGTACATTTAGTTAAGAGGGAAAGAGAGCCTGTCTGTTTCATTGTGGTGGGTAGACTGATGCTGTGTGTGTGGTGTTTGTGTTCTATATGTGAGGGTGTAGTTCCTCGGGGGGCCTGATGGGGGCAGCATGGTACACTTATTAGAGTCATCATCTGTTCTGCACTCAGAGTAAGAAGATCATAACGGCTTGAAGAGTGAGACCACGAGTCAGGTACATCGTGTTAGGTGTTATCTGGTGTGTGGTGAGCATTCGGTTGTTTGTTTGAAATCCTGTATTTCTCAGACTGTGGGCATATTATGGATAACATTTTCAGTCAAGTTAGATTTTTTAAAAATGCAACCAACTTTAAATGATACACACCAATTGATTTATATCAACATCAGAAAAGCAAAACATTTCAAGACATCCCTCATCAAATGTTTCTGGAATCATTTCAGTCCTTTCTACGTGAGGTTTTATCAGTCTTGACTTGTGGTGTAAATTGGCAGCATGATGAAGGGAGTGTGTGTGTGTGTGTGTGTGTGTGAGTTTCAGTGTGTGTGTGTGTGTGTGTGTGTGTGAGTTTCAGTGTGCGCGTGTGTGTGTGTGTGTGTGTGTGTGTGTGTGTGTGTGTGTGTGTGTGTGTGTGTGTGTGTGTGTGTGTGTGAGTTTCAGTGTGTGTGTGTGTGTGTGTGTGTTTGTGTGTGTGTGTGTGTGTGTGTGTAAGTTTCAGTGTGTGTGTGTGTGTGTGTGTGTGTGTGTGTGTGTGTGTGTGTGTGTGTGTGTCTGTCTGTGTGTGTGTGTGTCTGTGTGTCTGTGTGTGTGAGTTTCAGTGTGTGTGTGTTGGTGTATTAGGGGGAGAATTATAGACAAGGTGTGCTACGCTCCAGGTTCCCCCTGGCACTCAGGTCGTCGATAAATGTGGTTCCTAATTGCATGAGTGTGTGTAAAGATATAAAGTAGGAACTAATCAATCAGAGCTCCTCCCCCCTGGGTGCATCCTAAAAGTCGAATGTGGTCTCCTCTCTCCTGTCTCCTCTCTCCTCTCTCCTCTCCCCCTGGCTGCATCCTAATACTCTAATGTAGTCTCCTCTCTCCTGTCTCCTCTCCCCCTGGCTGCATCCTAATACTCTAATGTAGTCTCCTCTCTCCCCCTGGCTGTATCCTGTATCCTAATACTCGAATGTAGTCTCCTCTCTCCTCTCCCCCTGGCTGCATCCTAATACTCTAATGTAGTCTCCTTTCTCCTGTCTCCTCTCCCCCTGGCTGTATCCTAATACTCTAATCTAGTCTCCTCTATCCTCTCCCCCTGGCTGTATCCTAATACTCTAATGTAGTCTCCTCTCTCCTCTCCCCCTGGCTGTATCCTAATACTCTAATGTAGTCTCCTCTCTCCCTGGCTGTATCCTAATACTCTAATGTAGTCTCCTCTCTCCTCTCCCCCTGGCTGTATCCTAATACTCTAATGTAGTCTCCTCTCTCCTCTCCCCCTGGCTGTATCCTAATACTCTAATGTAGTCTCCTCTCTCCTCTCCCCCTGGCTGTATCCTAATACTCTAATGTAGTCTCCTCTCTCCTCTCCCCCTGGCTGTATCCTAATGCTCTAATGTAGTCTCCTCTCCTTGCTTCCACGTGTTGAGGAATAACCCTTTGTTCTCCTCATTTCTAGCATGTTGAAGCTGCTAAAGAGCTGTTTACCTTGGTGTCTCCTGGCCTGTGATATCCCTGATATCAACTCTGTCTGTTTAACCAGGCACATTACATTACACAAGGCTCGGAGCTGGAGTCTTTTGTTAGGTGAACTGCCTTCTCCTCTACCCATGAAGCATGCCTAGTTTTCTGATAGAAGTTAGCCGTGTGTAGGGGGTAGGGGGTGCGTTTGTGTGTGTGTGTGTGTGTGTGCGTGCGTGCGTGCGTGCGCCTGTGTGTGTACGTGCGTGCGTGCGTCTGTGTGTGTGTGTGCGTGCGTGCGCCTGTGTGCGTGCGTGCGTGCGTGCGTGCGTGCTTGCGTGCTTGCGTGTGTGTGTGTGTGTGTATATTATCATCCCAGAGTGACTGCTGCGGCGCAGACTGATAGTTTCCCTGTTGGTCGTCGTAGCGACCCGTTGCGCTGACTAAAACAACAACGACAACACATCAGCTGTTTGTGAAGATAAAACAGAAAGTTGGAAATATTTTTGTCTCCTCTCCGTCTCAGAGATAATAGAGACTTTCCCTGAAAGGTGTGTTGGAGGGTGGCAGGCAGAATCCATTGTTTGAGCCAGTAGACAAATAATTAAATATGCAAGCAGCACGTTTTAAAACGGTTTCATCAACAGCAGAGGAAAACCTCGGTGATTGAAGACGGTACAAAGCAGAGTGAAGAGAGGAGAGTCTACATTTAGTTGCCCCCTTCTGTGTTTGGTTTTCTGCTTTATTGTAATTGATAAAAGGCCAAGTGTCAGAAAGTTGGGAATCCAGAGTGGTTCAGAGGTCTAAGGGCACTGCATCTCAGTGCTAGAGGCGTCACTACAGACCCTGGTTCAGCGGTCTAAGACACTGCATCTCAGTGCTAGAGGCGTCACTACAGACCCTGGTTCAGTGGTCTAATACACTGCATCTCAGTGCTAGAGGCGTCACTACAGACCCTGGTCCAGAGGTCTAAGGGCACTGCATCTCAGTGTTAGAGGCGTCACTACAGACCCTGGTTCAGAGGTCTAAGACACTGCATCTCAGTGCTAGAGGTGTCACTACAGACCCTGGTTCAGAGGTCTAAGACACTGCATCTCAGTGCTAGAGGCGTCACTACAGACCCTGGTCCAGAGGTCTGAGACACTGCATCTCAGTGCTAGAGGTGTCACTACAGACCCTGGTCCAGAGGTCTGAGACACTACATCTCAGTGCTAGAGGCGTTACTACAGACCCTGGTTAAGAGGTCTAAGACACTGCATCTCAGTGCTAGAGGTGTCACTACAGACCCTGGTTCAGAGGTCTAAGAAACTGCATCTCAGTTCTAGAGGTGTCACTACAGACCCTGGTCCAGAGGTCTGAGACACTGCATCTCAGTGCTAGAGGCGTTACTACAGACCCTGGTTCAGAGGTCTAAGACACTGCATCTCAGTGCTAGAGGTGTCACTACAGACCCTGGTTCAGAGGTCTAAGATACTGCATCTCAGTTCTAGAGGTGTCACTACAGACCCTGGTCCAGAGGTCTGAGACACTGCATCTCAGTGTTAGAGGCGTCACTACAGACCCTGGTTCAGAGGTCTAAGACACTGCATCTCAGTGCTAGAGGTGTCACTACAGACCCTGGTTCAGAGGTCTAAGATACTGCATCTCAGTTCTAGAGGTGTCACTACAGACCCTGGTCCAGAGGTCTAAGATACTGCATCTCAGTTCTAGAGGTGTCACTACAGACCCTGGTTCAAAGGTCTAAGAAACGGCATCTCAGTGCTAGAGGTGTCACTACAGACCCTGGTGCAGCGGTCTAAGGCACTGCATCTCAGTGCTAGAGGTGTCACTACAGACCCTGGTTCAGCGGTCTAAGACACTGCATCTCAGTGTTAGAGGAGTCACTATAGACCCTGGTTCAATCACTGGCTGTGATCGGGAGTCCCGTAGGGCAGCGCACATTTGGCCCAGCATCGTCCGGATTAGGGAGAGGGGTTTGGCCGGGTTTTCATTGTAAAATAATAATTTGTTCTTAGCTGACTTTCTTGGTTCCATAAAAATACAGAAAAGTAGGGAATTGCCAGGGACCTCACGATACGATATTGTGACGATAATTAGGTGTCGATGCGATATGTATTGTGATTCTCACAATATTATGATTTGATATTGCGATATGATGAACATATTACTCACCATATGTCTGTTGCAGAGAGATGAGCGAGAGAGAAAACTAGCACTATTTAAAAAGAAGATGGAGAACAACCTATTGGTAACGTGTGCGCTGGGAGTCAGGAAGCAAGTTCACGGAGTATATCATTTAATAAACAGATGAACAAAACAAGAAACACGACCAACTCAAAGACAGGAAACTGAAACAGAAACAATAACACCTGGGAAAGGAACCAAAGGGAGAGACATACAGTGCCTTGCGAAAGTATTCGGCCTCTTTGAACTTTGCGACCTTTTGCCACATTTCAGGCTTAAACATAAAGATATAAAACTGTATTTTTTTGTGAAGAATCAACAACAAGTGGGACACAATCATGAAGTGGAACGACATTTGTTGGATATTTCAAACTTTTTTAACAAATCAAAAACTGAAAAATTGGGCGTGCAAAATTATTCAGCCCCTTTACTTTCAGTGCAGCAAACTCTCTCCAGAAGTTCAGTGAGGATCTCTGAATGATCCAATGTTGACCTAAATGACTAATGATGATAAATACAATCCACCTGTGTGTAATCAAGTCTCCGTATAAATGCACCTGCATTGTGATAGTCTCAGAGGTCCGTTAAAAGCGCAGAGAGCATCATGAAGAACAAGGAACACACCAGGCAGGTCTGAGATACTGTTGTGAAGAAGTTTAAAGCCGGATTTGGATACAAAAAGATTTCCCAAGCTTTAAACATCCCAAGGAGCACTGTGCAAGTGATAATATTGAAATGGAAGGAGTATCAGACCACTGCAAATCTACCAAGACCTGGCCGTCCCTCTAAACTTTCAGCTCATACAAGGAGAAGACTGATCAGAGATGCAGCCAAGAGGCCCATGATCACTCTGGATGAACTGCAGAGATCTACAGCTGAGGTGGGAGACTCTGTCCATAGGACAACAATCAGTCATATATTGCACAAATCTGGCCTTTATGGAAGAGTGGCACGAAGAAAGCCATTTCTTAAAGATATCCATAAAAAGTGTCGTTTAAAGTTTACCACAAGCCACCTGGGAGACACACCAAACATGTGGAAGAAGGTGCTCTGGTCAGATGAAACCAAAATTGAACTTTTTGGCAACAATGCAAAACGTTATGTTTGGCGTAAAAGCAACACAGCTGAACACACCATCCCCACTGTCAAACATGGTGGTGGCAGCATCATGGTTTGGGCCTGCTTTTCTTCAGCAGGGACAGGGAAGATGGTTAAAATTGATGGGAAGATGGATGGAGCCAAATACAGGACCATTCTGGAAGAAAACCTGATGGAGTCTGCAAAAGACCTGAGACTGGGACGGAGATTTGTCTTCCAACAAGACAATGATCCAAAACATAAAGCAAAATCTACAATGGAATGGTTCAAAAATAAACATATCCAGGTGTTAGAATGGCCAAGTCAAAGTCCAGACCTGAATCCAATTGAGAATCTGTGGAAAGAACTGAAAACTGCTGTTCACAAATGCTCTCCATCCAACCTCACTGAGCTCGAGCTGTTTTGCAAGGAGGAATGGGAAAAAATGTCAGTCTCTCGATGTGCAAAACTGATAGAGACATACCCCAAGCGACTTACAGCTGTAATCGCAGCAAAAGGTGGCGCTACAAAGTATTAACTTAAGGGGGCTGAATAATTTTGCACGCCCAATTTTTCAGTTTTTGATTTGTTAAAAAAGTTTGAAATATCCAATAAATGTCGTTCCACTTCATGATTGTGTCCCACTTGTTGTTGATTCTTCACAAAAAAATACAGTTTTATATCTTTATGTTTGAAGCCTGAAATGTGGCAAAAGGTTGCAAAGTTCAAAGGGGCCGAATACTTTCGCAAGGCACTGTATATAGGGAAGGAACCAAAGGGAGGGACATATATAGGGAAGGAACCAAAGGGAGAGACATATATAGGGAAGGAACCAAAGGGAGAGACATATATAGGGAAGGAACCAAAGGGAGAGACATATATAGGGAAGGAACCAAAGGGAGGGACATATATATAGGGATGGAACCAAAGGGAGAGACATATATAGGGAAGGAACCAAAGGGAGAGACATATATAGGGATGGAACCAAAGGGAGAGACATATATAGGGAAGGAACCAAAGGGAGGGACATATACAGTGCCTTGCGAAAGTATTCGGCCCCCTTGAACTTTGCGACCTTTTTGACACATTTCAGGCTTCAAACATAAAGATATAAAACTGTATTTTTTTGTGAAGAATCAACAACAAGTGGGACACAATCATGAAGTGGAACGACATTTATTGGATATTTCAAACTTTTTTAACAAATCAAAAACTGAAAAATTGGGAGTTCAAAATTATTCAGCCCCCTTAAGTTAATACTTTGTAGCGCCACCTTTTGGAACCAAAGGGAGTGACATATATAGGGAAGGAACCAAAGGGAGAGACATATGTAGGGAAGGAACCAAAGGGAGGGACATATATAGGGAAGGAACCAAAGGGAGAGACATATGTAGGGAAGGAACCAAAGGGAGGGACATATATAGGGAAGGAACCAACGGGAGGGACATATATAGGGAAGGAAGCAAAGGGAGAGACATATATAGGGAAGGAACCAACGGGTGGGACATATATAGGGAAGGAACCAAAGGGAGAGACATATATAGGGAAGGAAGCAAAGGGAGAGACATATATAGGGAAGGAAGCAAAGGGAGAGACATATATAGGGAAGGTAATCAGGGAAGTGATGGAGTCCAGGTGTGAGTAACGATGGTGACAGGTGTGAGTAACGATGGTGACAGGTGTGCGCCATAACGAGCAGCCTGGTGACCTAGAGGCCGGAGAGGGAGCACGTGACACTATTGGATGAAAAAAAGGCATTGTTTTGGTGCGGCTACAGCCGA
>NC_092166.1:4971389-4988889 GCF_045791955.1 Oncorhynchus clarkii lewisi | reverse complement strand
AACGCACTAGATGACCAGTAGTTCTTATAGCCTTTAGGCGTACCCTTATCCTACTCCTCCTCTGTTCCTCTGGTGATGTAGAGATGAATCCAGGCCCTGCAGTGCCTAGCTCCACTCCCATTCCCCAGGCGCTCTCATTTGTTGACTTCTGTAACCGTAAAAGCCTTGGTTTCATGCATGTTAACATTAGAAACCTCCTCCCTAAGTTTGTTTTATTCACTGCTTTAGCACATTCCGCCAACCCTGATGTCCTAGACGTGTCTAAAGTCCTGAACTTTCCATCTCTAACTACAACATTTTCCGACAAGATTGAACTGCCAAAGGGGGCGGAGTTGCAATCTACTTCAGAGTTCTGTCCTACTATCCAGGTGTGTTTGGACCCCAGGAAGAGTAGCTGCTGCTGTGGCAGGAACTAATGGGGATCCATAATAAACCACAGGAAGAGTAGCTGCTGCCTTGGCAGGAACTAATGGGGATCCATAATAAACCACAGGAAGAGTAGCTGCTGCCTTGGCAGGAACTAATGGGGATCCCTAATAAATACAAAAACAAACTGACTTGAAATGAAGAAATGGGTATCCATTATAAACCCCAGGAAGAGTAGCTGCTGCCTTGGCAGGAACTAATGGGGATCCATTATAAACCCCAGGAAGAATAGCTGCTACCTTGGCAGGAACTAATGGGGATCCATAATAAACCCCGGGAAGATTAGCTGCTGCCTTGGCAGGAACTAATGTGGATCCATAATAAACCCAAGAAAGAGTAGCTGCTACCTTGGCAGGAACTAATGGGGATCCATAGTAAACCCCAGGAAGAGTAGCTGCTGCCTTGGCAGGAACTAATGGGGATCCATAATAAACCCCGGGAAGAGTAGCTGAGTCCTTGGCAGGAACTAATGGGGATCCATAATAAACCCCAGGAAGAATAGCTGAGTCCTTGGCAGGAACTAATGGGGATCCATAATAAACCCCAGGAAGAGTAGCTGCTGCCTTGGCAGGAACTAATGGGGATCCATAATAAACCCCAGGAACAGTAGCTGAGTCCTTGGCAGGAACTAATGGGGATCCATAATAAACCCAAGAAAGAGTAGCTGCTACCTTGGCAGGAACTAATGGGGATCCATAATAAACCCAAGGAAGAGTAGCTGCTACCTTGGCAGGAACTAATGGGGATCCATAATAAACCCCAGGAAGAGTAGCTGCTACCTTGGCAGGAACTAATGGGGATCCATAATAAACCCCAGGAAGAGTAGCTGAGTCCTTGGCAGGAACTAATGGGGATCCATAATAAACCCAAGGAAGAGTAGCTGCTACCTTGGCAGGAACTAATGGGGATCCATAATAAACCATAATAATAAAATGGGGATCTTTAGGTTTCTCTCTCTACCATTTGTATTTCATATACCTTTGACTATTGGTTGTTCTTATAGGCACTATAGTATTGCCAGTCTAATCTCGGGAGTTGTTAGGCTTGAAGTCATAAACAGTGCTGTGCTTCAAGCATTGCTAATAGCTGCTGGCAAAACGCAGTAAAGTACGGTTTGAATGAATGCTTACGAGCCTGCTGCTGCCTACCACCGCAGTCAGACTGCTCTATCAAATATCAAATCATAGACTTAGTTATAATAAACACAGAAATACGAGCCTGCTGCTGCCTACCACCGCTCAGTCAGACTGCTCTATTAAATATCAAATCATAGACTTAGTTATAATAAACACAGAAATACGAGCCTGCTGCTGCCTACCACCGCTCAGTCAGACTGCTCTATTAAATATCAAATCATAGACTTAGTTATAATAAACACAGAAATACGAGCCTGCTGCTGCCTACCACCGCTCAGTCAGACTGGTCTATCAAATATCAAATCGTAGACTTATTAGTTATAATAAACACACAGAAATACGAGCCTTTGGTCATTAATATGGTCAAATACGGAAACTGTCATTTTGAAAACAAAACGTTTATTCTTTCAGTGAAATACGGAACCGTTCCGTATCTTGTCCAACGGGTGGCATCCATAAGTCTAAATATTGCTGGTACATTGCACAACCTTCAATGTTATGTCATAATTATGTACAATTCTGGCCAATTAATTACGGTCTTTGTTACGGTCTTTGTTACGGTCTTTGTTACGGTCTTTGTTAGGGAGAAACACAGTTCGCAACGAGCCAGGCGGCCAAAACTGCTGCATATACCCTGACTCTGCTTGCACTGAACGCAAGAGAAGTGACACAATTTCCCTGGTTAATATTGCCTGCTAACATGCATTTATTTGAACTAAATATGCAGGTTTAAAAATATATACTTCTGTGTATTGATTTTAAGAAAAGCATTGATGTTTATGGTTAGATACGTTGGTGCAACGAATGTTCTTTTTCCGTGATTGTGCTTTTGGTAGATCATCACCCGTTTGGCGAAGTTGAAATAGGCTGTGATTCCATGATAAATTAACAGGCACTGCATTGATTATGTGCAACGCAGGACAAGCTAGTAACATCATCAACCATGTGTAGTTAACTAGTGATTATGTGAAGATTGATTTGTTTTTATAAGATTAGTTTAATGCTAGCTAGCACCTTTTCTTGGTTCATTGCTGCCACAAGGTCCTTTTGACGCTGCACTCGCGTAACAGGCGGTCAGCCTGAGTGACAGGCGGTGAGCCTGCCGTAACAGCCTGTCGTAACAGGCGGTCAGCCTGAGTGACAGGCGGTCAGCCTGCCGTAACAGGCGGTCAGCCTGCCGTAACAGGCGGTCAGCCTGAGTGACAGGCGGTCAGCCTGCCGTAACAGGCTGCCGTAACAGGCGGTCAGCCTGCCACACAGTTTCATTGTGGATTGCAATGTTCCCGGCGTCTAAAAAGGCAGATTACCGATTGTTATAAAAACTTGAAATCCTAATTAATCGGTCGACATCTAGTATAGATAGTTATTCTAACATGATGCAGTCCAGACTACCAGTGTAGGCTAGCAGGGGATATGTGGAGCAGGCAGGTGCGCTCTGTTTGGGGACATCAGATAGATAGAATAGACTATGAGCCACAATTCTAGTGCCAAAACTGTTTTTCATGTTCTAGTATCGGAAAAGTACCTGAAGTTTCGGTGTACCGTGCAACACTAGTGAGGACCATGTTGTGCAGCGCCAACCCGCTCAACAACCTCCTCTCCTCTCCTAGTAATGTCAGATAGACACCCTCGTTGGGGACCATATCACCACTGCCTCTTTAAACCTATGTAAAATATGTTTTGTTTTCTGAATTTGGCGCTCTGCAACCTCACTGGATGTTGGCTAGATGGGATGCTAGAGAGGTTAAAGTACACAAAGGAAAATAAATAAAACATAAGTATGGGTTGTATTTACAACGGTGGTTGTTCTTCACTGGTTGCCCTTTTCTTGTGGCAACAGGTCACAAATCTTGCTGCTGTGATGAAACACTGTGGTATTTCACCCAGTAGATATGGGAGTTAATCCATTATGGTTCACTATGTAGGGAATAGGGTGCCATTATGGTTCACTATGAAGGGAATAGGGTGCCATTATGGTTCACTATGTAGGGAATAGGGTTCCATTATGGTTCACTATGTAGGGAATAGGGTGCCATTATGGTTCACTATGTAGGGAATAGGGTGCCATTATGGTTCACTATGTAGGGAATAGGGTTCCATTATGGTTCACTATGTAGGGAATAGGGTGCCATTATGGTTCACTATGTAGGGAATAGGGTTCCATTATGGTTCACTATGTAGGGAATAGGGTTCCATTATGGTTCACTGTGTAGGGAATAGGGTTCCATTATGGTTCACTATGTAGGGAATAGGGTGCCATTATGGTTCACTATGTAGGGAATAGGGTTCCATTATGGTTCACTATGTAGGGAATAGGGTGCCATTATGGTTCACTATGTAGGGAATAGGGTGCCATTTGTGACGCTAGCACCCCTGTCTCTGCATCTCCAGTTGTCAGCATGTGATTAAGGCCCTGACTGTCATTACTGACTGTCATTACTGACTGTCATTACCCTGTCAGAAAGAGGGTCAGCTACCAGGTCACGTTGCATTGTCTGCTTATTGGAGCTATTATCCTCTACGTGATCTACAATCTGCCAAAATAAAAAATAAACAGCTTCCTCTATAATCACAGAGAGAGAGAGAGAGAGGGGGAATAGAGAGAGAGAGGGGGAATAAAGAGAGAGGGAATAGAGAGAGAGGGAATAGAGAGAGAGGGAATAGAGAGAGAGGGAATAGGGAGAGAGGGAATAGAGAGAGAGGGAATAGGGAGAGAGGGAATAGAGAGAGAGGGGATAGAGAGAGAGGGGGAATAGAGAGAGAGGGAATAGAGAGAGAGGGGGAATAGAGAGAGAGGGAATAGAGAGAGAGGGGGAATAGAGAGAGAGGGGGAATAGAGAGAGAGGGGGAATAGAGAGAGAGAGGGAATAGAGAGAGAGGGGGAATAGAGAGAGGGGGAATAGAGAGAGGATAGAGTAGGAACAACCAGTGAAGAACAAACACCATTGTAAAGACAACCCATATTCATATTTATGTTTAACTATTTGCACATCGTTACAATACTGTCTATAGGCATAATATGACATTTGTAATGTCTTTATTCTTTTGGAACTTCTGTTAGTGTTTACTGTACATTTTTATTGTTTATTTCACTTTGTTTATTTCACTTCGCAATGTTAGCATATGTTTCCCGTGCCAATAAAGCCCTTAAATTGAAACATTTTATAGAGAGAGAGAGAGTGTAGAGAGAGAGTAGAGGAGAGAGAGAAGAGATAGAGAGATAGTAGAGAGAGAGAGAGAGTGTAGAGAGAGAGAGAGAGAAGAGATAGAGAGAGAGTGTAGAGAGAGAGAGAGGAGATAGAGAGATAGTAGAGGAGAGAGAGAGTGTAGAGAGAGAGAGAGAAGAGATAGAGAGAGAGAGTGTAGAGAGAGACGAGATGTATAGAGAGTAGAGAGAGTGTAGAGAGAGATGAGATAGAGAGAGAGTAGAGAGAAACGAGATAGAGAGAGAGAGAGAGGAGAGAATAGAGGTGGAGAGAGAGAGAGAGAGAGAGAGAAGAGATAGAGAGAGAGTAGAGAGAAACGAGATAGAGAGAGAGTAGAGAGAGAGGAGAGAGAGTGGAGGTGGAGAGAGATAGAGAGAAGGGAGAAGAAAGAGAGAGAGAATGGAAGTGGAGATAGAGAGAGGAGAGAGAGAGAGAGACACTCTGGACTGTGGTGAGACACCAGAGGAGCAGCAGGCACCTTATCTGATGCTAAATACTCCTGCACCTCTCACTACTGAGCAGCAGAAAACACACACACACACACACACACACACACACACACACACACACACACACACACACACACTATATGAACAGCGTCAGCAAGGCTTTCTACTCTTACAGGAGGAGTTGACATTTACACTGCTGGAATGGAACTCTTTTGACTGGGTTTAGAGTCTATTTTTCTTTCAAATCTGTTCCCCACGGTTTTTCAGACGAGGCCTTCGACTAAGACCCTTTCTCGTGGTTGGTGTCAGAATTGTACTGAAAGTATTCAGACCCCTTGACTTTTTTCCACATTTTGTTACGTTACAGCCTTATTCTACAATTCATTAAATCGTTTGTTTCCCTCCTTCATCAATTTAGACACAACACCCCATAATGACATCACAATACCCCATAATGACATCACAATACCCCTTAATGACATCACAATACCCCTTAATGACATCACAATACCCCTTAATGACATCACAATACCCCTTAATGACATCACAATACCCCATTTTTTACATGTAAAAAAAACCAAACGTAAATATCACGTTTACATAAGTATTCAGATCCTTTACTCTGTACTTTGTTGACACACCTGTATTTGTGAGTTTCTCCCATTCTTCTCTGCAGATCCTCTCAAGCTCTGTCAGGTTGGATGGGAATGGGTGTTGCTGCACAGCTATTTTCAGGTCTCCAGAGATGTAAGATCGGGTTCAAGTCTGGGCTCTGGCTGGGCCACTGAAGGACATTCAGAGACTTGTCCCGAAGCCACTCCTGCGATATCTTGGCTATGTGCTTTGGGTCGTTATCCTGTTGGAAGGGGAACCTTCATCCCACTCTGAGGTCCTGAGCACTCTGGAGCAGGCTTTCATCAAGGATCTCTCTGTACTTTGCTCCGTTCATCTTTCCCTCGATCCTGACTAGTCTCCCAGTCCCTGCCTCTGAAAAACATCCCAACAGCATGATGCTGCCGCCACCATGCTTCACCGTAGGGATAGTGCCAGGTTTCACTTGGCATTCAGGCCAAAGAGTTCAATCTTGGTTTCATCAGACCAGATAATCTTGTTTCTCATGGTCTGAGAGTCCTTTAGGTGCCTTTGGCAAACTCCAAGTGGGCTGTCATTTGTCTTTTACTGAGGAGTGGCTTCTGTTTGGCTCTACCATAAAGGCCTGATTGGTGGTGCTTCAGAGACGGTTGTCCTTCTGGAAGGTTCTCCCATCTCCACAGAGGAACTCTGGAGCTTTGTGAGAGTGACCATCGGGTTCTTGGTCACCTCCCTGACCAAGACCCTTCTCCCCAGATTGCTCAGTTTGGCCCACAGCCAGCTCTTGGAAGAGTCTTGGTGGTTCCAAACTACATTAATTAAAGAATGATGTCCACTATGTTCTTGGGGACCTTCAATGCAGCAAAACATTTTTAATACCCTTCCCCAGATCTGTGCCTCGACACAATCCTGTCTCCGAGCTCAATTGTGCATGGATCCATGTTGAATATCCCTAGTGAATTGATGTTGATCATCTGTTGCCAGGTTGATTAACAGCAGCGTCAATGAGTTCATGTATTCATGATTTTGTGCCTCGGTGTCTACTGTGCTCAATTGTGTAGTATAGACTATTGCGCAAACCCCAACGCTATTCTTATGAATTATTCTGTCTATAATGACAACAAAAAATGACATACAGCCTTATGGGCTTCTTCACAACATCATCTGGTAATGAAATGACAAATACATTTTGGTTTCCATGTTTACATTTGAAATTTATCGAGCAATTATAATGAGGAACAAACAACATCTACTGCTTCAACCATGAATTTCCACAAGAAACCTGTTTTTTTTGGTCTCATTATAAAAACAGCGACGGTGAGATTCATATGTTGAGATTAATGCTACCTCTATTTATGGCTTGATTGTGTGTGTCTGGGTCAACCACATACAGAAACATCACCATGTAATCTATTTAGTCAGGCAACTCCACGTTATTCTGACATATTTTACAACGTAATAATCATTTGAATACCACTGCGTTGGGAAGGACGACACGTAATTATTCTTCATGGTAATGGCCTACTTTTTTGACACTTTTTGCAGGCTTTGGGGGGGGGTGGTCTATATTAGGCCCTATACAATTGTGTACCATTGAGGTCCTTGATTACAATGAGGTGCTTACAATGCCTGTGTGAACCCTGCTTATAGGATATGTAGGTGGAGTTGGAGTTACGGGACCATTTGCCTGTGTGAACCCTGCTTATAGGATATGTAGATGGAGTTGGAGTTACGGGACCATTTGCCTGTGTGAACCCTGCTTATAGGATATGTAGGTGGAGTTGGAGTTACGGGACCATTTGCCTGTGTGAACCCTGCTTATAGGATATGTAGGTGGAGTTGGAGTTACGGGACCATTTGCCTGTGTGAACCCTGCTTATAGGATATGTAGGTGGAGTTGGAGTTACGGGACCATTTGCCTGTGTGAACCCTGCTTATAGGATATGTAGGTGGAGTTGGAGTTACGGGACCATTTGCATTCAAACTGCTTGATTTTCCACATTTTGTTACTTTACAGTCTTATTATAAAATGGATTAAATAAAAAACAATTCCTCAGCAATCTACACAATAATGACATCACAATACCCCCATAATGACATCACAATACCCCATAATGACATCACAATACCCCCATAATGACATCACAATACCCCATAATGACATCACAATACCCCATAATGACATCACAATACCCCGTAATGACATCAAATACCTCATAATGACAAAGTTTTGCACATTTATAAAAATAAAAAAAATGGAATTACCTTATTTACATAAGTATTCAGACCCTTTGCTATGAGACTCGAAATTGAGCTCAGGTGCATCCCGTTTCCATTGATCATCCTTGAGATGTTTCTACAGGTCCACTTGTGGTAAATTCAATTGACTGGACATGATTTGGAAAGGCACACACCTGTCTATATAAGGTCCCACAGTTGACACTGCATGTCAGAGCAAAAACCAAGCCATGAGGTCGAAGAAATTGTAGGTCCCCAAGAACACAGTGGCCTCCATCATTCTTAAATGGAAGAAGTTTAGAACCACCAAACCTTTTCCGAGAGCTGGGCCGCCCAGCCCAACTGAGGGAGGTGACCAAGAACGCAATGGTCACTCTGACAGAGCTCTAGAGTTCCTTTGTGGAGATGGGAGAACAATCCAGAAGGACAACCATCTCTGCAGCACCACCAATCAGTGGCCAGATGGAAGCCACTCCTCAGTAAAAGGCACATGACAGCCCGCTTGGAGTTTTCCAAAAGGTACCTAAAGACTCTCAGACCATGAGAAACAAGATTCTCTGGTCTGATGAAACCAAGATTGAACTATTTGACCTGAATGCCAAGCGTCACATGTTGAGGAATCTGGCACCATCCCTACGGTGAAGCATGGTGGTGGCAATGTTTTTCAGCGGCAGGGACTGGGAGAACAGTCAGGATCGAGGCGAGGATGAACGGATGAAGTACAGAGAGATCCTTGAGGAAAACCTGCTCCAGAGCGCTCTGGACCTCAGACTGGGGCGAACGTTCACCTTCCAACAGGACAAGGACCCTAAGCACACAGCCAAGACAACACAGGAGTGGCTTCGGAGAAAGTCTCTGAATGCCTGTGCCCAGACTTGAACCCTATCATACATCCCTGTAGAGACCTGAAAATAGCTGTGCAGCGACGCTCCCCATCCAACCTGACAGAGCTTGAGAGGATCTGCAGAGAAGAATGGGAGAAACTCCCAAAATACAGGTGTGCCAAGCTTGTAGAGTCATACCCAAGAAGACACAAGGCTGTAATCACTGCCAAAGGTGTTTCAACATAGTACTGCGTAAAAGGTCAGAACACTTGTGTTTTTATAAATTAGCCAAAAATGTAAAAAAATAAAAATGTTTTTGCCTAGTCATTATGGGGTATTGTGTGTAGATTGAAGAGGGGGAAAAAAAGCAATTTAATCCATTGTAGAATAAGGCTGTAACCTAATAAAATTATAATAATAAAATAATATAATGAAAAACTAAATGTGGAAAAAGTCAAGGGGTCTGATTACTTTCTGAACGTGCTGTATATTCCTCTAAATACACATCTGCAGAAAAATAGTTGTTAAATTTTTTTTTTTTACATTCAGAGTAAATTGCCTATATTTCCTTTTTTTTCTTCTATAGCCTATTTCAATGGATATGTTATATTTAATAAGATATGTTATATTTAATAAGATATGTTATATTTAATAAGATATTTTATATTTAATAAGATATGTTATATTTAATAAGATGTGTTATATTTCATAAGATATGTTATATTTAATAAGATACGTTATATTTAATAAGATACGTTATATTTATTAAGATACGTTATATTTAATAAGACAAGTATGAAGCGATGGTTTCGTTTCTTCAAAAGCAGCTCTAAATGTCAAGTCAGAAAATCTGTTTTAGTTTCTTCTCGCTCCAATAGCGTATGATTTCTCCCGCCACGCTCTTCTATGATCAAACAATGAATCGGTCTATTGGAGTTCTAGGCAATTTCAGAAAGTTTGACGTTGTTTTTTAATGAAACTTGAACACGCCTTACAGTGGAGCAAAAGCATTATATGACAAAAAAAGGATGCAGAAAAACCATCCTTCCTTGCCGCTGTGAACCGAATGGCCAAAAGCCTTAATCCGACTAATTTAATTAGCAGAAAAAGCATTAAGACAAATTACAGTTATGAAAAGTTTTTTTGTCTTTAAAGTTGCTCGGAAACAATTATGTGTTTCAGAATCTATGCTATTCTCAATCTATCGATCTCTATCTATCTATTCTCAATCTATCTATCTATCTCTATCTATCTATCTCTATCTATCTATCTTTATCTATCTATCTCTATCTATCTATTCTCAATCTATCTATCTCTATCTATCTATCTCTATCTATCTATCCTCAATCTATCTATCTTTATCTATCTATTCTCAATCTATCTATCTTTATCTATCTATTCTCAATCTATCTATCTATTCTCAATCTATCTATCTATCTCTATCTATCTATTCTCAATCTATCTATCTTTATCTATCTATCTATCTCTAACTATCTATCTTTATCTATCTATCTCTATCTATCTATTCTCAATCTATCTATCTCTATCTATCTATCTCTATCTCTCTATTCTCAATCTATCTATCTTTATCTATCTATTCTCAATCTATCTATCTCTATCTATCTATCTCTATCTATCTATCTCTATCTATTGATCTCAATCTATCTATCAATTCAATTAAATTCAAGGGCTTTATTGGCATGGGAAACGTGTTAACATTGCCAAAGCAAGTGAGGTAGATAATATATAAAGTGAATATATAAAGTGAAATAAACAATAGAAATTAACAGTAAACATTACACATACAGAAGTTTCAAAACAATACAGACATTACAAATGTCATATTACAGTGTTTTAACAATGTACAAATGGTTAAAGGACACAAGATAAAATAAATAAGCATAAATATGTTGTATTTACAACGGTGTGTGTTCTTTACTGGTTGCACTTTTCTCGTGGCAACAGGTCACAAATCTTGCTGCTGGGAGGGCACACTGTGGAATTTCACTCAGTAGATATGGGAGTTTATCAAAATTGGATTTGTTTTCGAATTCTTTGTGGATCTGTGTAATCTGAGGGAAATATGTCTCTCTAATATGGTCATACATTTGGCAGGAGGTTAGGAAGTGCAGCTCAGTTTCCACCTCATGAGATGGCTCTCATCTTGAGAGCCATGTCTGCCTACGGCGGCCTTTCTCAATAGCAAGACTATGCTCACTGAGTGTGTACATAGTCAAAGCTTTCCTTAATTTTGGGTCAGTCACAGTGGTCAGGTATTCTGCTGCTGTGTACTCTCTGTGTAGGGCCAAATAGCATTCTAGTTTGCTCTGTTTTTTTGTTAATTCTTTCCAATGTGTCAAGTAATTATCTTTTTGTTTTCTCATGATTTGGTTGGGTCTAATTGTGCTGCTGTCCTGGGGCTCTGTAGGGTGTGTTTGTGTTTGTGAACAGAGCCCCAGAACCAGCTTGCTTAGGGGACTCTTCTCCAGGTTCATCTCTCTGTAGGTGATGCCTTTGTTATGGAAGGTTTGGGAATCGCTTACTTTTAGGTGGTTATAGAATTTAACGGCTCTTTTCTGGATTTTGATAATTAGTGGGTATTGGCCTAATTCTGCTCTGCATGCATTATTTGGTGTTCTACGTTGTACACGGAGGATATTTTTGCAGAATTCTGCGTTCAGAGTCTCAATTTGGTGTTGGTCCCATTTTGTGAAGTCTTGGTTGGTGAGCGGACCCCAGACCTCACAACTATAAAGGGTAATGGGCTCTACGACTGATTCAAGTATTTTTAGCCAAATCCTAATTGGTATATTGAAATTTATGTTCCTTTTGATGGCATAGAATGCCCTTCTTGCCTTGTCTCTCAGATCGTTCACAGATTTGTGGAAGTTACCTGTGGCGCTGATGTTTAGGTCAAGGTATGTATAGTTTTTTGTGTGCTCTAGGGCAACAGTGTCTAGATGGAATTTGTATTTGTGGTCCTGGCGACTGGACCTTTTTTGGACCACCATTATTTTGGTCTTACTGAGATTTACTGTCAGGGCCCAGTTCTGACAGAATCTGTGCATAAGATCTAGGTGCTGCTGTAGGCCCTCCTTGGTTGGTGACAGACGCACCAGATCATCAGCAAACAGCAGACATTTGACTTCGGATTGTAGAAGGGTGAGGCCGGGTGCTGCAGACTTTTCTAGTGCCCGCGCCAATTCGTTGATATATATGTTGAAGAGGGTGGGGCTTAAGCTGCATCCCTGTCTCACCCCACGACCCTGTGTGAAGAAATGTGTGTGTTTTTTGCCAATGTTAACTGCACACTTGTTGTTTGTGTACATGGATTTTATAATGTCGTATGTTTTACCCCCAAAACCACTTTCCATCAGTTTGTATAGCAGACCCTCATGCCAAATTGAGTCAAAGGCTTTTTTGAAATCAACAAAGCATGAGATTACTTTGCCTTTGTTTTGGTTTGTTTGGTTGTCAATTAGGGTCTGCAGGGTGAATACATGGTCTGTTGTACGGTAATTTGGTAAAAAGTCAATTTGACATTTGCTCAGTACATTGTTTTCATTGAGGAAATGTACGAGTCTGCTGTTAATGATAATGTAGAGGATTTTCCCAAGGTTACTGTTGACGCATATTCCACGGTAGTTATTGGGGTCAAATTTGTCTCCACTTTTGTGGATTGGGGTGATCAGTCCTTGGTTCCAAACATTGGGGAAGGTGCCAGAGCTAAGGATGATGTTAAAGAGTTTTAGTATAGCCAATTGGAATTTGTTGTCTGTATATTTGATAATTTCATTGAGGATACCATCAACACCACAGGCCTTTTTGGGTTGGAGGGTTTTTATTTTGTCCTGTAACTCATTCAATGTAATTGGAGAATCCAGTGGGTTCTGGTAGTCTTTAATAGTTGATTCTAAGATCTTTATTTGATCATGTGCAGTATATGTTTTTGCTGTTTGTTCTTTGTTATAGAGCCAAAAAGATTGGAGAAGTGGTTTACCCATACATCTCCATTTTGGATAGATAATTCTTCGTGTTGTTGTTTGTTTAGTCTTTTCCAATTTTCCCAGAAATGGTTAGAGTCTATGGATTCTTCAATTACATTGAGCTGATTTCTGACATGCTGTTCCTTCTTTTTCCGTAGTGTATTTCTGTATTGTTTTAGTGATTCACCATAGTGAAGGCGTAGACTCAGGTTTTCCGGGTCTCTATGTTTTTGGTTGGACAGGTTTCTCAATTTCTTTCTTAGATTTTTGCATTCTTCATCAAACCATTTGTCATTGTTGTTAATTTTCTTCGGTTTTCTATTTGTGATTTTTAGATTTGATATGGAAGCTGAGAGGTCAAATATACTGTTGAGATTTTCTACTGCCAAGTTTACACCTTCACTATTACAGTGGAACGTTTTACCCAGGAATTTGTCTAAAAGGGATTGAATTTGTTGTTGCCTAATTGTTTTTTGGTAGGTTTCCAAACTGCATTCCTTACATCTATAGCATTTCTTAATGTTACTCAGTTCCTTTGGCTTTGATGCCTCATGATTGAGTTTTGCTCTGTTTAAGTAGACTGTGATTTTGCTGTGGTCTGATAGGGGTGTCAGTGGGCTGATTGTGAACGCTCTGAGAGACTCTGGGTTGAGGTCAGTGATAAAGTAGTCTACAGTACTACTGCCAAGAGATGAGCTATATGTGTACCTACCATAGGAGTCCCCTCGAAGCCTACCATTGACTATGTACATACCCAGCGTGCGACAGAGCTGCAGGAGTTGTGACCCGTTTTTGTTGGTTATGTTGTCATAGTTGTGCCTAGGGGGGCATATGTGGGAGGGAATGCTGTCACCTCCAGGCAGGTGTTTGTCCCCCTGTGTGCTGAGGGTGTCAGGTTCTTGTCCGGTTCTGGCATTTAGGTCGCCACAGACTAGTACATGTCCCTGGGCCTGGAAATGATTGATTTCCCCCTCCAGGATGGAGAAGCTGTCTTCATTAAAGTATGAGGATTCTAGTGGGGGGATATAGGTAGCACACAGGAGGAAATTTTTCTCTGTTAGGATAATTTCCTTTTGAATTTCTAGCCAAATGTAGAATGTTCCTGTTTTGATTAATTTAATGGAGGGAGTTAGGTCTGCTCTATACTAAATTAGCATACCCCCTGAGTCCCTTCCCTGTTTCACACCTGGTAGTTTGGTGGATGGGACTATCAGCTCTCTGTAACCTAGAGGGCAACCAGTGGGTCCGTCTTCCCTATACCAGGTTTCTTGCAGGATGACAATGTCTGTATTACCGATTTCTTTGGTGAAGTCCGAGTTCCTGCTCTTTAGGCCAAAGGCAGATGACCTTAGGCCTTTGATATTCCAGGATGATTTAGTGAAGGCTTTTTGTTCCATAGAGTGTCCAATGTTGTTGGTCGTGGCTTGGCCTCAGGCCAGTAAGTGTGAGCAGAGCCTGCTGAGCATCTGGTACATGCCATTGGCTTGGGCGAGTGTGAGAGTGGGGGTTGGGACTGTTTGCCCGCTCACTACCTGGGCGTATGTGTGGTTTCCATGTTGAGGCCCTCTTTGCAGGGGTGGGGTGCATGGGGTGGGCAGAAGTGGCATAGGTCTGATCTGAGGGGGCCTAAATGGGGTGTGGGCATGGTTGACGTGGGGGGGTGTTGATTGGTTGGGGTGGGGGTGTGGATGTGTCTGGGGGTGCTGTGGTCTGGATGTAATTCCTCTTGGCGTGGGTCCTCTATGTGTAGGTCCAGGGGGGGGGTCCTGCAGGTCTGGGAGGGTGTCTCGCTGGTCTGGGTGGGGTGTCTATTGATCTGTTGCTTCTGTGTGAAGTGTTGGGGATACGTTTGAGAGCGATGTCCTTTAGGGTTCGGGCAAAGGTGGGCACTGCTGCCTTGTAGAGGTGGACCTGGTCATAGAGGCTGTTCAAGTCCAGGGTGGAGTGGTGGGCCAGTAAAACATTTGGTTTTGAGGCACAGTCACGGGAAATACTTGCGTTTACCCGCTGTATTGTGGCAGGGTGGAAGTCTTTTCGTGGTAGCAGGGTGGATATAACCACTTGTGCGTTGGGGAAAGTAGAAGAAGCCTTTTCAATCACTCCCTTCAGTGCTGTGGCCACCCTTTCCTGCTGTGCTCTCAGGTCGTTTGTGCCTGTGTGTATTATTATGTGGCTGGGTGAGCCTAGTTGGTCCTCAGACAGAAGGTCGAGGGCGCGCTGGGTGTTTGGACACCAGAGTTTAGACACACTGTGTTTGGGAAAAAGGTTTTTTTCTGCTATATACTTCCCATTTGAGTCCATAAGTAGTACAATCTGTGTCTTGTGTTTGTCCTCAGTGGGTGTGGGGGGGTTGTCAGAAGGGCTATCAGGGTGGCTGACAGGGGGGTGTTCAGAGGGGGTGAGAGCCGCTGGGCTTGGGGTTCTTCATTTGTCTGTTCTGCTGTGATGTTGACTCTATGGTCAGGGTCTGGTGTGGACTGTTCTGCTGTGGTGTCGAGACTTTTGTCGGGTGCTGAGGTGGGCTGTTCTGCTGGCTTCTCTGTGGGGGTGGCCACCTCTCTAGTGGGTTGTTCTCTGTCACTTGCCATCCCCCTCAACCTCTCCTATATCTATCTATTCTCAATCTATCTATCTCTATCTATCTCTATCTATCTATCAATTCAATTAAATTCAATTCAAGGGCTTTATTGGCATGGGAAACATGTGTTAACATTACCAAACCATGTGAGGTAGATAATATATGAAGTGAATATATAAAGTGAAAGTGATCTATCTATCTCTATATCTCTATCTATTTATTCTCAATCACAACTATATTTTGAATGACAAATTATACATCAGTCCACATTAATGTAAAATTGAGCAAACAATACCAAGATGGAAAAAAATATGAGAATTCTAATGAAAACTGGCTACAGCTGAGGACATCTGAGGACAGCTGAGGACATCTGAGGACAGCTGAGGAAAGATGAGGAAAGCTGAGGAAAGATGAGGAAAGCCGAGGAAAGATGAGGAAAGCTGAGGACATCTGAGGACAGCTGAGGACAGCTGAGGAAAGCTGAGGAAAGATGAGGAAAGATGAGGAAAGCTGAGGACAGCTGAGGACAACTGAGGACAGCTGAGGACATCTGAGGACAGCTGAGGACATCTGAGGACAGCTGAGGACAGCTGAGGACAGCTGAGGACAACTGAGAACAGCTGAGGACATCTGAGGACAGCTGAGGAAAGGAACTCGATGTTGGCCTGGGCCTATTTCCAGATTATTCTAGAAATGTGCAACCTACCTGCATACAACACATCGTAGCCGAGACATAATAAGAGAGGAGGATGAGGCAAACGTGTGAATCAGTTTATTTTGATCCAGTTCGGAGGACAGCCGAGTCTGCAGCCCATGATGATATACAAGCACAGGACGCCCAGCCAGCGAGACTCCATCTACGTGAGCCACACACAGACATGTCTGCACAGCTCTTCGCCACACACAGACATGTCTACACAGCTCTTCGCCACACACAGACATGTCCACACAGCTCTTCGCCACACACAGACATGTCCACACAGCTCCTAGCCACACACAGACATGTCAACACAGCTCCAGCAGGAATAGCTCTGTGTGTGTGTGGTGTGTGTGTGTGTGTGTACTTTTACGTGGTTGCGTGCATGTGTGTTTAAATGTGACCAATACTACTGTGTATCACTGTAAAGATATTGAAATATGTAAACATCTTGACCTTTTGCTGTTGAAAATCATGTGGGAACTTCATGTGGGAACATCATGTGGGAACATCATGTGGGAACATCGTGTTACATTAGCCTGAACATCGTGTGGGAACATCGTGTGGGAACATCATGTTACATTAGCCTGAACATCGTGCGGGAACATCGTGTGGGAACATCATGTGGGAACATCATGTGGGAATATCATGTGGGAACATCATGTGGGAATATCATGTGGGAACATCATGTGGGACATCATGTGGTCTTCCAGCAGAACCACTAGTAAAACCTTCTAATCTTAATTAATGTTTCGCCCTAAGTTGCTCCAATTCTGTCAATCCACTAATTCCTACAGGGATATTATCCTTTACCCGTTAATACGTTTTCAAACATCTTTTCAATTTACTGGGGAATATGTGGAGATTTCCCCTTAACATGTTTAAAGGGGCAATCAGCAGGTGAAGCAATAACAAATCCTCCTCCCAGCCCCCTGTTTCACTATAAAGCAGGGGGATGTAACCACTCTCAAATTCAAAGACAGAGCGATGGATGCAAGGTCTGACCGTCTATGATATATAACCCCCCCAAAAAATGTTTCCATATTTGTTATTCTACACAGTGTTTGTTTACATGTACTATGTTTATAAACATTGGAGTAGAACAAGCTTCTATTTTGGGTTCTGAAAGAGTGTGACAGTTGAACTGAGCTCATGAGGCATTTATAAGTTATATACTTCAAGAATCAATGGGTCCATATCATTAATTTAAAGGGATGTAACAACTGCTGATCGGCCCTTTAATAGAACTCCACCACTGCCCCTCCTTGGAGAAATCACTGCTCCCTCCACCACAGCTGACTCAAATGGTTTTAGAAACAAAGTTTTCTTCAACCAGGAATACAACCTTGTTTAATTTGTATGCTCTGGT
>NC_092166.1:4941389-4963889 GCF_045791955.1 Oncorhynchus clarkii lewisi | reverse complement strand
TCATGATTTGATTGGGTCTAATTGTGCTGCTGTCCTGGGGCTCTGTGGGGTATTATTATTATTTGGTGTTTTACGTTGTACACGGAGGATACACTCTGTAGGGTGTGTTTGTGAACAGAGCCCCAGGACCAGCTTGCTTAGGGGACCCTTCTCCAGGTTCATCTCTCTGTAGGTGATGGCTTTTGTGTGCTGTAGGGCAACGGTGTCTAGATGGAATTTGTATTTGTGGTCCTGGCGACTGGACCTTTTTTGGAACACCATTATTTTTGTCTTACTGAGATTTACTGTTGGGGCCCAGGTCTGACAGAATCTGTGCAGAAGATCTAGGTGCTGCTGTAGGCCCTCCTTGGTTGGTGACAGAAGCACCAGATCATCAGCAAAGAGCAAACATTTTACTTCAGATTCTAGTAGGGTGAGGCCGGGTGCTGCAGACTTTTCTAGTGCCCGCGCCAATTCGTTGATATATATGTTGAAGAGGGTGGGACTTAAGCTGCATCCCTGTCTCACCCCACGGCCCTGTGGCAAGAAATGTGTGTGTTTTTTGCCCATTTTAACTGCACACCTGTTATTTATGTACATGGATTTTATAATGTTGTATGTTTTACCCCCAACACCATTTTCCATCAATTTGTATAGCAGACCCTCATGCCAAATTGAGTCTAATGCTTTTTTTAAATCAACAAAGCATGAGAAGACTTTGCCTTTGTTTTGGTTTGTTTGGTTGTCAATTAGGGTGTGCAGGGTGAATACGTGGTCTGTTGTACGGTAATTTGGTAAGAAGCCAATTTGACATTTGCTCAGTACATTGTTTTCATTGAGGAGATGTACGAGTGGCTGTTAATGATAATGCTAATGCAGAGGATTTTCCCAAGGTTACTGTTGACGCATGTCCCACGGTATTGGGGTCAAATTTGTCTCCACCTTTGTGGATTGGGGTGATCAGTCCTCGGTCCTCCTTAGTCCTCCCCCCCTCTCTCTCTCTCTCTCTCTCGCTCCCCTCTCTCTCTCGCTCCCCCCTCTCTCTCCCCTCCTCTCTCTCTCCCCCCTCTCTCTCTCCCCCTCTCCCCCCCCCCCTCTCTCTCCCTCATCCCCCTCGATCGCTTTCTCATCATTATACAGACCCTGTGTCAGCCTGTGTGTGATTCATTTGTTTTTATCCTCTTCATTTGAAGACGGGGCTGTGTATAATTAGACTAGCTCTGTTTGTCCAGCATCTACACAGTAACAACAATAACCAAGGGTCAAAATAGCCATACATTGAACAATAAGCATATAGGACATGTGCATGTTGATTGGTCTGTCAGACACTGTTCCTCATCTTATGGCAGGCAGCAATGTAGTGCGCTGCCAACCCACAGCTCTCTGTGTCCTCCCCAACAGGACGGGAAGTCTATTCTCATCAGAAATATCTTTGAAACTTTGAATAAGGGTTTCAAATTTGGGTAAATTACACTCTAATTGTATTTTGTATATTTTGTCAGGAAATGCAGCTCTGTCTCGGGTTCTGCTCTTGTGCAGTGGTTGCCCAGGATTTCCTCGACAGGGAGCTCGGTTTTCCTGTGTCTACCCTTCTCAATGGCAAGGCTGTGCTCACTGAGCCTGTACTCAGTTTTTCTAAGGTATTGATCTGTAACCATGGTCAAATAGTTAGCCACAGTGGACTGTCGATTTAGGGCCAGATAGCGCTGCATTGTGCTTTGTGCTTGTGTTTGTGTTTACCAGTAAACAATATAGTTTTGTTTTGATGGTGTTGTAATTTGGTTTATTCTGATTGATTGGATGTTCTGGTCCTGAGGCTTCAGTGTGTTAGTAGAACAGGTTAGTGAACTCGGCCCCAGGACCAGCCCCAGGACCAGCTGGATGAGGGGACTGAGGCTTCAGTGTGTTAGCTGCAAGTATTGGCAGTATACATTGATTTAATGATGTCATGTTTTACCTGCATTTTTCTGCTCTTTTGCACACCAGTATTTCTACTTCCACATCCTCATCTGCTCATCTATCACTCCAGTGCTAATTGCTAAATTGAACTGTATTGACTTCGCCACTATGGCCTATTTTTTTTGTCTTACCGAATTACTTAATTTGCACACACAATATATATATTTTTTTCTATTGTGTTATTGACTGTACGTTTGTCAATTCCATGTGTAACTCTGTGTTGTTGTTTGTGTCGCACTGCTTTGCTTTATCTTGGCCAGGTCGCAGTTGTAAATGTGAACTTGTTCTCAAATTGCCTACCTGGTTAAGGAAAGGTGAAAAAAAAAAAAATACTATTTTCAATACTAGAGAGAGCGAGACAGAGAGAGAGAGAGAGAGAGAGAGAGAGAGAGAGAGAGAGAGAGAGAGAGAGAGAGAGAGAGAGAGAGAGAGAGAGAGAGAGAGAGAGAGAGAGAGAGAGAGAGAGAGAGAGCGAGAGAGAGAGAGAGAGAGAGAGAGAGAGAGACGAGAGAGAGAGAGAGAGAGAGAGAGAGAGAGAGAGAGAGAGAGAGAGAGAGAGAGAGAGAGAGAGCGAGACAGAGAGAGAGAGAGAGCGAGAGAGAGAGAGAGAGAGAGAGAGAGAGAGAGAGAGAGAGAGAGAGAGAGAGAGAGAGAATTATGTTGTTTCCCATTCAGTTGAATGCATGTTGATCCAGTGAGTGAGAGAGAGAGGTGGGCTTGTTTGGCTCAGGTTGTCATCATGTAGTGTTCAGCATCAGCATGCCTGCAGCTTGATCACTATGGTAGTGGTGAAATCAGCAATGGCAAAGAGTTCTCTGTGACAAAAACAGAAAAGGGGTTGTTAACTGCTTAATTCAATCAATATCATATTCCAACCAATATGTGTAAATCATAAGCATGTTATTGATTATGTCCATTTAATGATGTCTGAGAAGCCGGTGTTTGGAGGATGTTTTTCTGCGAGGTGATCCAATACATTACACTTATCATCATTTGTTTGTAATCCAGAGAGGTTAGAAAAAGTATCTAGATGAGGCTGTGGATCCTAATTGTGTATTTAAAAGAAAACATGAATCTTCAGCAATGATTTGTTTTAAAGTCATATAATCCCTTAATATTATTGTTGGATCTGATTTTCTACTAGCTAACATTTCAATGGCAATAATAAATAGATATGCTGATAGTGAACAACCTTGTTTACTCTTCTTGACAGTTTAATACTTTCTGAGATTTATTTACTATTTTACACATAGGGTTACTATACTTAACTTTAACCCATTTTATAAGAGATTCTCCAAAATTGAAATATTCCAGGCATTTATATATAAACTCCAGTCGTACCTTTTCAAAATCAGCTATGAAAACCAGGCCTGGTTTCCCCAATATTTCTAGTGTTCTATTGTTTCCAGTACTTGTCTTATATTATCTCCAATGTATCGTCCATGTAATAAATCTGTCTGATTAGGTTGAATAATAATATCTGACAAAACCTTTTTAATTCTATGCGTCAAGCATTTTGCTAGATTTTTTGCATCACAACACTGAATTGTAAGAGGCCTCCATGTTTTTTTTTTATGGACTGGATCTTTATATATACCACTTGGATCCTGTTTCAGTAAGGCAATCATAGCTTCTTGTTGAGTGTCCGATAGATGTACTAGAATGCTTAAAAGGCCACAATTCTTTTTTATATCGGTATCGTTTTTTTTTGCCAAGGGAAATACCTGATATCGGTATTGCCCAAAAAATGTCATATCGGTGAATCACAAATTTTCACCATATTCCATCCAGTTTGCTTTTCATGATATATTACACTTGAATATGTTCCTCCATTTCTTTCTGTTTTTCCTCTAACTTATGCTGTGCCTCTACGGTACAGTTTTTATTGCTGTCTAACTGTTCTGTCGACTCGACTCTTTTGACCTAAATTGATTTTGTTTTCAACAAGCCTTTGAAATGTGGCCCGAACCGCAACACAACGACTGAGAATCATTTTATGTCAGTATCTGTAGTGGTTGTCTCCCCTTCTCTCTCTCTCTCTATCTCACTCTCTCTTGCAGTGCATGCTGGGAGTTTTTTTGGAGTTTGAGTGTTTGGTGTGGAGGGCTCAGTCCTAACTTTTTTTCTTGATTCCGTTCTTGATCTTTTCTTTCAATTAGTATTTTTTTATGGTGGAGGGTTAATGAACTATTTGTTTTAGCGGTATCCAAGAGGACAGAGTTTTAGTTTCCTGGGGTTTGGAAGGTGTGGTGTGCGCGATGGCTTCTCAGCCTAGCGGCGGAGGAGATGCTGTCGATATGGCATGGATTCAGGTGTGTTCCTGAGAATGGAGATAAAGGAGAGGAGGTTCTACTCACGGTCGGTGGACAGGTAGGAGCTGAATTTATACATTCTGCTTCCAGAATGAACAAAGCTGTGGTTGTGTTCATGAAAAGGGCTAATTTGGTTGGTAGGCTAATTGCTAGTGGAATATCTGTAAGGGGTGTGTTGGTGCAAATCTCCCCTCTTTCTACCCCTTCGACTAGGGTGGTAGTTGCAAATTTGTCTCTGTTTATTACAGATGATCAAATCAGGAAAGGGCTGAGTCGTTTTGGTAAGTTTGCTAGCGGTTTTCGGGTAATGTCGGCAGGTTTTCAGGCAGATGCCGTTAAGGATGTTGTTTCTTTCCAGAGGCAAGTGTTCTTGTTTCTGAATAACAATGAGCAACCGCTAAATGTGCATTTTAAAGTGAGGCATAGGGAGGGGCTCTACGCAGGGTTTGCCAGCACAGATAGTCTGCAGTGTTTTGAGTGTAAGGATTTGGGGCATAAGAGCTTTGCGTGCCCACCTAAAGACCGTGGACAAGGTGAGGGTACAAGCGTCAGTTGGGGAAATCGAGGTCAACGTGCAGGGGGCAATGAGACGCAGGCAGCAGAGGCTGGGCCTAGTCATGCCAGTGATGGTGGTGTAGATGAGGCTGGGCCTAGTCATGCCAGTGATGGTGGTGTAGATGAGGCTGGGCCTAGTCATGTCAGTGATGGTGGTGTAGATGAGGCTGGGTCTAGTCATGCTATGGATGGTGGTGTAGATAAGGCTGGGCCTAGTCATGCCAGTGATGGTGGTGTAGATGAGGCTGGGCCTAGTCAGGTTATAGATGGTGGTGTAGATAAGGCTGGGCCAAGTCATGCTATGGATGGTGGTGTAGATGAGGCTGGGTCTAGTCAGGTTATAGATGGTGGTCTGTCTGTAAAAAATGTGCTCCTAAAAGGAGATGTGTAGGCTGCTTTTTGTTAAAGCAGAAATTAACAACATGGGTTTTGTCTTTATAAATGTGTATGCGCCTAACACAGGGAGAGCGAGGGGGGTTCTATTTGAGTGTCTTAGACAGGAACTCTCACAGACGCTGGTGGTCGGCGGGGACTGGAACTGTACAATGGATTTTTACGAAAGACAGAAATGGGGAAGAGCCTCATTCAGGCTCAGTGGGAGTGTTAACGGACATCATTATGGCTGCAATCCCGCTAACGGGATCGATATGACAACTACCAGTGAAAATAGAGGGCGGCAAATTCAAACCACAGAAATCTCATAATTACAATTCCTAAAACATACATGTTTTATATCATTTTAAAGTTAATCTTGTTGTTAATCCAACCAAAGTGTCCGATTTCAAATATGCTTTTCAGCAAAAGCACTACAAACGATTGTTAGGTCTCCACCAAACCACAATAAGCACAGCCATTTTTCAGCGAAATATAGCATTCACAAAAAGCAGAAATAGAGATAACATTAATCACTAACCTTGAATTATCTTCATCAGATGACACTCATAGGACTTCATGTTAGACAATACATGCATGTTTTGTTTGATAAAGTTCATATTTATATAAAAAAATCTGAGTTTACATTGGTGTATTAGATTCACTAGTTCCAAAAACATCAAGTGATTTTGCATAGCCACATCGATTCAACAGAAATACTCATCATAAATGTAGATGATAATACAAGTTATACACATGGAATTATAGATACACCTCTCCTTAATGCAACCGCTGTGTCAGATTTTTTTAAAAGCAACACATGCAATAATCTGAGATGGCGCTCAGAACAGTAGCCAAATTAGCCGCCATGTTGGAGTCAACAGAAACCAGAAAATACATGATAAATGTTTCCTTACCTTTGATGAACTTCAGAATGCAGTCCTAGGAATCCCAGGTCCACAATAAATGCTTGATTTGTTCGAAAATGTCCGTTATTTATGTCCAATTAGCTACTTTGGTTAGCGCGTTTGGTAAACAATTCCAAAGTCACAAAGCGCGTCCAATATCACGTGACGAAATGTCCAAAAGTCCCGTAACAGTCAGTAGAAACATGTCAAACGATGTACTGAATCCATCTTTAGAATGTTGTTTACATATCTTGAATAACGTTCCAACCGGAGAATTAGAATGACTTCAGATGAGCGGTGGAATGCAGGTCCTTCCCCTGTGAACGCGCATGGTGAAAGCATGGTCAACTCGTGGCAGTGGTGACTATTTCCTGTCTCATTCGACCCCCCTTCACATTTGAGTCATCAGACAAAGTTCTATTGACTGTTGACATCTAGTGGAAGGCGTAGGAAGTGTAAACTCATCCATATCTCGCTGTAATTTCAATGAGAGCTTGGTTGAAAATCTGCCACCCCCAGACAAAATACAAAAAGGAAGTGGAATTTCTGAGGTTTTTGCCTGCAATATGAGTTCTGTTATACTCACAGACATAATTCAAACAGTTTTAGAAACTTCAGAGTGTTGTCTATCCAATACTAATAATAATATGCATCTATTAGCAACAGAGCCTGAGGAGCTGGCCGTTTACAATGGGCACCTTTTCATGCAAGCTACTCAATACTGCCCCTGCAGCCATAAAAAGTGAATCAGTTTGACCTAGTGGATGTTTGGAGAACTAAACATCCACTGACACATGACAGTATACATGGGTGAAGGTTTTTGGGGCTAGGGTGAGTGCAGCCCGGTTTGATCGTTTTGGACTTTTTCTGGTCGGGCCATCACTGGCCACCAATGTTTCCGCCACTGCAGGTGACGGCAGAGACTGGGGACTGGTAAGGGGGTCTAGAGGACTTGTTAGATTTTAACACTCTGAGCCTGGGGGAGTTTGAGGGGGTGGGAGGTAAAGCCCTCTACAACCTCTGCGTTAAGGTTAGGAACATTAGGAGCCTAACAGGAGTGAGGGCACATCAGTGGCAGGGGGTATGTGGGGCGGAGAGTATGGTGGGTTTTAGATGAAGGGGGCTCTACAAACCCCCAGTACCAAGGACCTCCAGTTCTTCATGGAGCCCTGGACAGTAACAGCTGGTTGGTACGGGTTGAACTGGGAGTCGGGCAGGGGTGTCATTTCTGTGTTATGAGAGAAACTGTGATTCATTTGTTTTCTGTGTTCGCCAGGTTAATGCCATTAATGTCTTTGTTGGAATGTCTGTGTGAGAGGTTTGGGGGTGGAGTTTACTGTTGGGATGTTAATAATGGGGTACAGGTATTGAAATAAGGAGAAGGCCTAATGTGTGTTGTTGAAATGTTCTGTTTGCTCAGGAAAAGTTGGCTATTTGGCTGACCAGGAGGAACAGAGTCAAAGGTGGGGGGATAACAGATTCTTTAATGGGATGGTCTCTGACCGCCTTAGGGTTGAGTTTGAGTTGTATAAAATTATAGAAAGTGTGGAGATGTTTTAGTAGATATGGTATGTGGGGGGGGGGGGGCTGTCTGTATAACCGGGGAAGATGTTTTGGATATACGGTTGTAGAAGTGGAAAGGTTTTGGTTATTGTGATGTGTGGGTGTTATTGTGTTTTGTATCGTGGGGTAGAGGGCAAGGTGAGTGTGGTACATGTTCTGCAGTACAAGATATATGTTGGTGTTTGATTTTAAGGGGGGGGGGGGGGGTGTGGTTTTAATGAAATGAGAATTACTTTTTGTCTTTAATGAAACTCTCTCTCTCTTCCCTTCACTCTCTATCTTCCCTTCTCTCTCTCTCTTCCATTCTCTCTCTCTCTTCCCTTCTCTCTCTCTCTTCCCTTCACTCTCTCTCTTCCCTTCTCTCTCTCTTCCCTTCCCCTCTCTCTCTCTCTCTTCTCTTCTCTTCTCTCTCTCTCTTCCCTTCTCTCTCTCTCTTCCCTTCACTCTCTCTCTTCCCTTCTCTCTCTCTTCCCTTCCCCTCTCTCTCTCTCTTCTCTTCTCTTCTCTCTCTCTCTTCCCTTCTCTTCTCTCTCTCTCTTCCCTTCTCTCTCTTCTCTTCTCTCTCTCTCTTATCTTCTCTCTCTCTTCTCTTCTCTCTCTCTCTCTCTCTTCTCTTCTCTTCTCTCTCTCTCTTCCCATCTCTTCTCTCTCTCTCTTCCCATCTCTTCTCTCTCTCTCTTCCCTTCTCTCTCTCTTCTCTTCTCTCTCTCTCTTCTCTTCTCTCTCTCTCTTCCCTTCTCTCTCTTCTCTTCTCTTTCTCTCTTCCCTTCTCTTTCTATTTTCTGTCTCACTCTCTATTTCTCATTCTCTCTCTTTTTAACTCTCTCTCTCTTAATTTGTCCACGTGGAAGTTACAATACCAGGAATTAGCCGAATAAGATCTACTCTCCAGAGGGGTAGAAAAGCGATTATGTTTGATCGTGGAAATAAACAAGAACATTACCATGCTTTGTTGGTTTTAAGATCTGGAACAAATGCTTGTTATGTGTGAGGAGGGACTAATTCAAGGTTGAATGTTGAAGTTATTAGGAAATCACTAAAGCTAATTAGGGACAGAGGAAGACAAGAAAGGAAAGTTTAGTTAGATCCTACTTATACACAAAACATGGTTCATCTTTTCTTCTTGGGATTAAATAAGATTTACTGTATATTCCGATATCCACCCTAGAATACTGTACCGCTTAGAGCTCTAGAATCCACCCTAGAACACTGTACCGCTTAGAGCTCTAGAATCCACCCTAGAATACTGTACCGATTAGAGCTTTAGAATCAACCCTAGAATACTGTACCGCTTAGAGCTCTAGAATCCACCCTAGAATACTGTACCGCTTAGAGCTTTAGAATCCACCCTAGAATACTGTACCGATTAGAGCTCTAGAATCCACCCTAGAATACTGTACCGCTTAGAGCTCCAGAATCCACCCTAGAATACTGTACCGATTAGAGCTTTAGAATCCACCCTAGAATACTGTACCGATTAGAATTCTAGAATCCACCGTACAATACTGTACAGATTAGAGCTATAGAATCCACCCTAGAATACTGTACCACTAAGAGCTCTAGAATCCACCCTAGAATACTGTACCACTTAGAGCTCTAGAATCCACCCTAGAATACTGTACGGATTAGAGCTCTAGAATCCACCCTAGAATACTGTACCGCTTAGAGCTCTAGAATCCACCCTAGAATACTGTACCGCTTAGAGCTCTAGAATCCACCCTACAATACTGTACGGATTAGAGCTCTAGAATCCACCCTACAATACTGTACGGATTAGAGCTCTAGAATCCACCCTACAATACTGTACGGATTAGAGCTCTAGAATCCACCTTACAATATTGTACCGCTTAGAGCTTTAGAATCCACCCTACAATACTGTACCGCTTAGAGCTCTAGAATCCACCCTACAATACTGTACCGCTTAGAGCTCTAATATCCACCCCAGAATATTGTACCAATTAGAGCTCTAATACCCACCCCAGAATATTGTACCAATTAGAGCTCTAATATCCACCCCAGAATATTGTACCAATTAGAGCTCTAATATCCACCCCAGAATATTGTGCCAATTAGAGCTCTAATATCCACCCCATAATATTGTACCAATTAGAGCTCTAATATCCACCCCAGAATATTGTACCAATTAGAGCTCTAATATCCACCCTAGAATCATGTACCGCTTAGAGCTCTAATATCCACCCCAGAATATTGTGCCAATTAGAGCTCTAATATCCACCCCATAATATTGTACCAATTAGAGCTCTAATATCCACCCCAGAATATTGTACCAATTAGAGCTCTAATATCCACCCTAGAATCCTGTACCGCTTAGAGCTCTAATATCCACCCCAGAATATTGAGCCAATTAGAGCTCTAATATCCACCCCAGAATATTGTACCAATTAGAGCTCTAATATCCACCCTAGAATCCTGTACCGCTTAGAGCTCTAATATTCACCCCAGAATGTTGTACCAATTAGAGCTCTAACATCCACCCTAGAATCCTGTACCGCTTAGAGTGAAGAATGTATTGGACATGCATAAGTGGTAGTGGTGTGGGAATAAATCGATACAGTTGCATATCATGATATATATTGTATTGTATTGTTTTGACAAAATTGCCATATTATTTTACCGCTAGTTGGCTGTACCTGCACCAAAACACATTTTCCCCCATTTGTTTTCAGCACTTTTATTTTCATGACTGATCAAAACTAGTTTTGTCATGACTCTCATGTTTCACAGCAGCAGACGTATGGTGAGCAATATGTTTAGATCATCAAATTGCAATAAAATCACAATACACATAGAATCAGGAGAATCACAATACATACAGAATCACAATACATATAGAATCATTAGTCACAATACACATAGAATCAGGAGAATCACAATACATACAGAATCACAATACATATAGAATCATTAGTCACAATACACATAGAATCAGGAGAATCACAATACATACAGAATCACAATACATATAGAATCATGAGTCACAATACATATAGAATCATGAGTCACAATACACATAGAATCATGAGTCACAATACACATAGAATCATGAGTCACAATACATATAGAATCACAATACACATAGAATCATGAGTCACAATACATATAGAATCACAATACATATAGAATCACAATACATATAGAATCATGAGAATCACAATACATATAGAATCACAATACATATAGAATCACAATACACATAGAATCACAATACATATAGAATCACAATACACATATAATCACAATACATATAGAATCACAATACATATAGAATCACAATACATATAGAATCATGAAAAATACAGTTTTATATCTTTATGTTTGAAGCCTGAAATGTGGCAAAAGGTCGCAAAGTTCAAGGGGGCCGAATACTTTCGCAAGGAACTGTAAGTATCATCATAATATTGTATCTTGAGGTCCCTGGCAATTCACAGCCTAAATATGTGTTACTGTATGCTAGTATAGATATTGTAACATAGCCTATGTCATTATAAATCCAGAAAAATATTTTTATTTAATGATCTAATTACTCCCAACATGTGCATTTAGGATGTGCTATGTGTGTATAGATTGCATATACAGTATAAGTCCTGCCCACACAAGCTTCTGTGAACCATAGACTGTTTTCTCAGTCAAACAGACTGAGAGTATGAAAGCCAGCTGGCAGTAAGGAAGTCAGACAGGCAGTCAGGTGGTTTTAGGCCCCCCAGGTGAAAGGTTATTCCAGAGATCTAAGAGGTAACCTGCCAGGTGAGAGCTGCCCTGTGAGCCAGGTGTGGCTGCAGCAGATCACAGTCCCAGTGGGGGAAAGGCTTTTCAAAGGGGCCTGTCTCTGTCTCTGGCTCGCTCTGGCTTTCTGAGTCTCTCTGCTAGGGTCTGTGTTCCCGAATGGCACCCCATTCCCTTTATAGTGCACTACTTTTGACCAGGGCACATTTACAAGTTATGCACTACATAGGGAATAGGATGCCATTTGGGAAACACCCAAATGTCTCTGGGTCTTCTTTTGGCCTCCACACTTCAAACACACCAGAGCCTTTGTTTCTGGGGTGAACGGCATAAATCTGCTACCTGAAAGAGAAGCTGTGGCCCGGACTAATCCTCCTGGAACACGCTGGGTAGAGAGGAGAGTAGAAGAGAGTAAAGGAGAGGAGGGGAGAGAGAGGAAAGGTGGAAGGCAGGGGAGCAGAGGAGATGGAAAAAAAGTTGGTAGAGAAGGGAATAGAGGTGGAAGGTAGGGGAGAGAGGAGAAGAGAGGAAGACTGGAGAGAGGAGAGGAAGGCAGGGCAGGGTGGAGAGAGGAGAGGAAGACGGGAGGGAGGAGAGGAAGGCAGGACGGAGAGGAGAGGAAGGCAGGACGGAGAGGAGAGGAGAGGAAGGCAGGGGAGAGAGGAGAGGAAGGCAGGGGAGAGAGGAGAGGAAGGCAGGGGAGAGAGGAGAGGAAGGCAGGGGAGAGAGGAGAGGAGAGGAAGGTAGGGAAGAGAGGAGAGGAGAGGAAGGCAGGGGAGAGAGGAGAGGAAGACAGGGAAGAGAGGAGAGGAGAGGAGAGGAAGGCAGGGGAGAGGAGAGGAAGACAGAGGGGAGAGAGAGGAGAGGAAGACAAGGGAGAGAGAGGAGAGGAGGGAAAGATGGGGGAGAGAGAGGAGAGGAGTGAAAGATGGGGGAGAGAGGAGGGGAAGACAGGGGAGAGAGAGGAGAGGAGGGGATTGAAAGGCAAGGGGGTCTAAACCTACTTTACCAAACCATAGTGTGTGGATCCTATAATTCAATAGCAGAGCCTGCGGAGACTTCTCTTAGCAACAGGAGTGACAGTAGAGTCCAGGTCAGTGTGAACATGTTTCATATTGAGATGGAGACAGTAGAGTCCAGGTCAGTGTGAACATGTTTCATATTGAGATAGAGACAGTAGAGTCCAGGTCTGTGTTAACATGTTTCATATTGAGATAGAGACAGTAGAGTCCAGGTCAGTGTGAACATGTTTCATATTGAGATAGTGACAGTAGAGTCCAGGTCTGTGTGAACGTGTTTCATATTGAGATACTCATACTAACGTCATTATAGTGTTGGGGGAAAAAAACTGTAGGATAAGATTGAACGGATGTTGTGATAAACATAACCAATAAATTCACCACTACCGAGGCAAATCTGCAAACCGATGTCAAAGACAACATATACTCAACCGGATAATTCACACAACATTTGTTGTTTTTGTTTTAATACTAATCCTTTGGTAGCTTGACAATAAACCAGAGACGCTTTTACACAATGGAACATTTTATCAAATGTTTCCGCTGCCAAGCAGTGGCAGAATAAAACAAGACGAATGACATGTTCTGTCTGATTTGTTCCAGTCAGGTGGCTGGATGAATAATCCCGAACACAACAAAGGAGAGAAACTCTCCAAGGGCTCTTAATGCCTCATTAATATTTTGAATTATTAAATCCAATTATTATAAGAAAAGCTCTTGACCTATTTTCTCCATCGATTCTAAAACCCTCCATTCTATCATAACCCATCACATCACATCAGATATAAACCCTCCATTCTATCATAACCCATCACATCAGATATAAACCCTCCATTCTGTCATAACCCATCACATCAGATATAAACCCTCCATTCTATCATAACCCATCACATCAGATATAAACCCTCCATTCTATCATAACCCATCACATCAGATATAAACCCTCCATTCTATCATAACCCATCACATCAGATATAAACCCTCCATTCTATCATAACCCATCACATCAGATATAAACCCTCCATTCTATCATAACCCATCACATCACATCAGATATAAACCCTCCATTCTATCATAACCCATCACATCAGATATAAACCCTCCATTCTATCATAACCCATCACATCAGATGTAAACCCTCCATTCTATCATATAAACCCTCCATTCTATCATAACCCATCACATCAGATATAAACCCTCCATTCTATCATAACCCATCACATCAGATGTAAACCCTCCATTCTATCATAACCCATCACATCAGATGTAAACCCTCCATTCTATCATAACCCATCACATCAGATGTAAACCCTCCATTCTATCATAACCCATCACATCAGATATAAACCCTCCATTCTGTCATAACCCATTACATCACATCAGATATAAACCCTCCATTATATCATAACCCATCACATCAGATATAAACCCTCCATACTATCATAACCCATCACATCAGATATAAACCCTCCATACTATCATAACCCATCACATCAGATATAAACCCTCCATTCTATCATAACCCATCACATCAGATATAAACCCTCCATACTATCATAACCCATCACATCAGATATAAACCCTCCATTCTATCATAACCCATCACATCAGATATAAACCCTCCATTCTATCATAACCCATCACATCAGATATAAACCCTCCATTCTGTCATAACCCATCACATCAGATATAAACCCTCCATACTATCATAACCCATCACATCAGATATAAACCCTCCATTCTATCATAACCCATCACATCACATCAGATATAAACCCTCCATTCTATCATAACCCATCACATCAGATATAAACCCTCCATTCTATCATAACCCACCACATCACATCAGATATAAACCCTCCATTCTATCATAACCCATCACATCATATATAAACCCTCCATTCTATCATAACCCATCACATCAGATATAAACCCTCCATACTATCATAACCCATCACATCACATCAGATATAAACCCTCCATTCTATCATATAAACCCTCCATTCTATCATATAAACCCTCCATTCTATCATAACCCAACATATCAGATATAAACCCTCCATTCTATCATAACCCATCACATCAGATATAAACCCTCCATTCTATCATAACCCATCACATCAGATATAAACCCTCCATTCTATCATAACCCATCACATCAGATATAAACCCTCCATTCTATCATGACCCATCACATCAGATATAAACCCTCCATTCTATCATAACCCATCACATCAGATATAAACCCTCCATTCTATCATATAAACCCTCCATTCTATCATAACCCATCACATCAGATATAAACCCTCCATTCTATCATAACCCATCACATCAGATATAAACCCTCCATTCTATCATAACCCATCACATCAGATATAAACCCTCCATTCTATCATAACCCATCACATCAGATATAAACCCTCCATTCTATCATAACCCATCACATCACATCAGATATAAACCCTCCATTCTATCATAACCCATCACATCAGATATAAACCTTCCATTCTATCATAACCCATCACATCAGATATAAACCCTCCATTCTATCATATAAACCCTCCATTCTATCATAACCCATCACATCAGATATAAACCCTCCATTCTATCATATAAACCCTCCATTCTGTCATAACCCATCACATCAGATATAAACCCTCCATACTATCATAACCCATCACATCAGATATAAACCCTCCATTCTATCATAACCCATCACATCAGATATAAACCCTCCATTCTATCATAACCCACCACATTACGTCAGATAATACATCTCTGTTCTATCATTTGAACACGAGGGCTGCCTAGCCTTCTATTGTCTCTCTTGTTTTGGGGACTGAGGTTTTCTCCTAAGAATGAATCCACCAGCAGTCTAGCGTAGGTATTATAGGTACTATACTCTCTACTACTCTACACTCTCTTATTCTCCACTATACCGCACTGTACTATACTGTACTATAATCTACTGTACTGTACTATACTGTACTATAACCTACTGTGCTATACTGTACCGTACTCTACTTTACTGTACTGTAGTCTACTGTACTCTACTATACTGTATTGTACTATACTGTACTGTACTATACTGTACTCTACTATGCTCTAATATACTGTACTGTACTCTACTGTACTATACTGTACTATACTGTACCGTTCTGTTCTGTACTATACTACAATGTGCTAGACTCAACTCTACTATACTCTACTGTACTATACTCCACTGTACTAAACACTACTATGCTTTACTGTACTATGATATACTGTGCGATAGTATACTGTTTTTTAAGGTACTGTACTATACTGTTCTGTTCTATACTGTACTGTACTATATTATACTGTACTGTACTATACTGTACTATACTGTATTTTAATGTACTATATTATACTGTATTGAACTGTACTATACTGTACTGCGCTATACTATACTGTACTATACTATATAGCACTGAACTGTACTATATTCTACTATTCTATACTGTACTATATTATACTACGCTGAACTGTACTATACTCTACTTTACTATACTGTGCTGTACTGTTCTTTAGTGTACTGTACTGTACTATACTCTACTATATTATACTGTACTATATTATACTGTACTATACTGACTGTGCTATACTATACTGTACTATTCTATACTGCACTGTACTATATTATACTATACTGCACTATACTGTACTATACTATATTGTACCATATTATACTGTACTGTACTATACTATACTGGACTGTACTATACTATACTGTGCTATATTATTCTGTACTATACTGTACTATACAATACTAGACTATTGTACTATACTGTACTATACTATACTGTACTGTCCTGTGCTATACTGTACTATATTATACTATGTTATACTATACTGTACTGCACTATACTCTACTATATTATACTGTACTATATTATACTGTACTATACTATACTGGACTGTGCTATACTATACTGTGCTATTCTATACTGTACTGTACTATATTATACTATACTGCACTATACTATACTATACTATACTATTTTGCACTATATTATACTGCACTGTACTATACTATCCTGGACTGTACTATACTATACTGTGCTATATTATTCTGTACTATACTGTACTATACAATACTGTACTGTATTGTACTATACTGTACTATACTATACTGTACTGTCCTGTACTATACTGTACTATATTATACTGTACTGCACTATACCATACTGTACTATACTATACTATACTGTATTGTATTATATTATACTATATTATACTGTACTATGCTGTGCTATACTGTACTTTACTGTACTGTCCTGTACTACATTATACTGTACTATACTATACTGTATTCTACTATATTATACTATACTATACTATACTATACTGTACTGTACTGTACTATACTGTATTGTACTATATTATACTACACCGTCCTGTACTGTACTATACTATACTACATTACACTATATTATATTATACTTTATTATACTATACTGTACTGTACTATACTATACTGTACTATATTATACTATACTATACTGTACTATATTATAATGTACTGTACTATACTATATTATACTATGCTGTACTGTACTGTATTATACTATACTGTACTATATTATACTGTATTGTACTATATTATACTATACTGTACTGTACTATTAAACGAATGAGTGAATGTGTTAGAAATCTCCACAGCTGTCTGACTGCTGTTTCCAAAATATTATACTATACTATACTGTACTATACCGTACTCTACTGTACTAAATCTCCACAGCTGTTTGACTGCTGTTTCCAAAATATTATACTATACTATACTGTACTATACCGTACTCTACTGTACTAAATCTCCACAGCTGTCTGACTGCTGTTTCCAAAATATTATACTATACTATACTGTACTATACCGTACTCTACTGTACTAAATCTCCACAGCTGTCTGACTGCTGTTTCCAAAACGGCTCTGAATGTGTTCTTACATGAGGCTTGCGGTCCAAACACGTAAAAAACCCTCGTCCATTTACCCTCGCCTTCTGGGGGAATTCCCGTCGCCACCTTGGAAGGTGGTCCAAATGATTAGCCAAGCAAGGGAAGATTGCAACGTAAACCCCTCGGCCCTTGTTTTTAGTCGGCTTTGTGAGTGCACAATTATGTTCAGTCCAGGCCTGAAACTCCCCATAATACAATTCGAAACGATTTTACATCCGCTAAGAAAAGTCAGAGAGAACTTAAAAACAACATAAATAGAGGAGTCAACATACTTGCATTGGTTTTTACTTACACTTGTAACTTATAAATTGTGCTACCAATGCACATGACGGCACAAACACGTCTCGTAAAAAAATAAATGTTTTTCTCTTTTGGAAATTGCAGAAATAAAACATTTTCCTTCTTCAGAAGTTCCAGTTCGGCAGGCTAACGTTAGTTAGCTAATTAATTCACTAGCTATCATACAGTAGGCAGGCTAACCTTAGCTAGTAAATTAATTAGCTAACTAACGTTAGCTTGCCTACTGTATGATAGCTAGTAAATTACTTAGCTAACTAACGTTAGCCTGCCTACTGTATGATAGCTAGTAAATTAATTAGCTAACTATCATACAGTAGGCAGGCTAACGTTAGTTAGCTAATTAATTTACTAGCTATCATACAGTAGGCAGGCTAACGTTAGTTAGCTAATGAATTTGATAGCTATCATACAGTAGGCAGGCTAACGTTAGTTAGCTAATGAATTTGATAGCTATCATACAGTAGGCAGGCTAACGTTAGTTAGCTAATGAATTTGATAGCTATCATACAGTAGGCAGGCTAACGTTAGTTAGCTAATGAATTTGATAGCTATCATACAGTAGGCAGGCTAACGTTAGTTAGCTAATGAATTTGATAGCTATCATACAGTAGGCAGGCTAACGTTAGTTAGCTAATGAATTTGATAGCTATCATACAGTAGGCAGGCTAACGTTAGTTAGCTAATGAATTTGATAGCTATCATACAGTAGGCAGGCTAACGTTAGTTAGCTAATGAATTTGATAGCTATCATACAGTAGGCGTATATTAATAATTATATATTTAAAATAAGTAGGCATACTCTCATAATTGACTGTAGCGCCTATAAAGCAACCACAAACTACCGGTGGCTGAAAACACAATCATCGCGGGAAGAACGAGTGATGAATTTCCGGGCCAAGGGATTGTCCATTTAAAAATCACTCCTTCCTCCCTCGCCCCCCCTTTGCCCTTTAAGTGTATACTCGTCAGACATCATGACACGTCGTCAGAAGTGTCCACTTCATTTGAGGACTGAGGAGACAGGGTGTGTCTTTTTAAAGTGTTTTTGACCACAGTCGAGGACTTTGAACATTCACGGCGACTGGGGAAAAAAAGACCATTGCAGGCATTGATGTCCCCACAGCTTGTCACATTAACTTCTGAGTGATAAGAAGCAGGAGCACCACCGCCCAATCAGCCTACACCACTGTGCGCACACCCGTTGTTACTATGACAACTGGTGTAGTCATATCAGCAAATGACTGCTGTCTGAACACTCACATCTGATTGGGTCTCCAGTAATTTGCTGTTTGAACAGTCAGTATTCCAAAACTGATTTTAAATACAACATTTATTTGAGCATTAAGACCTGCGGTGTGAACAAGGCTTTACTGCTCTGAACCACTGCATTAAGACCTGCAGTGTGAACAAGGCTTTTACTGCTCTGAACCACTGCATTAAGACCTGCAGTGTGAACAAGGCTTTTACTGCTCTGAACCACTGCATTAAGACCTGCAGTGTGAACAAGGCTTTTACTGCTCTGAACCACTGCATTAAGACCTGCAGTGTGAACAAGGCTTTTACTGCTCTGAACCACTGCATTAACACCTGCAGTGTGAACAAGGCTTTTACTGCTCTGAACCACTGCATTAAGACCTGCAGTGTGAACAAGGCTTTTACTGCTCTGAACCACTGCATTAAGACCTGCAGTGTGAACAAGGCTTTTACTGCTCTGAACCACTGCATTAAGACCTGCAGTGTGAACAAGGCTTTTACTGCTCTGAACCACTGCATTAAGACCTGCAGTGTGAACAAGGCTTTTACTGCTCTGAACCACTGCATTAAGACCTGCAGTGTGAACAAGGCTTTTACTGCTCTGAACCACTGCATTAAGACCTGCAGTGTGAACAAGGCTTTTACTGCTCTGAACCACTGCATTAAGACCTGCAGTGTGAACAAGGCTTTTACTGCTCTGAACCACTGCATTAAGACCTGCAGTGTGAACAAGGCTTTACTGCTCTGAATTGTAAAAAAGGTTTTATGTAGCTCTGTAGTTTACATGGAATATGTACTTTGTAGGCTCTGTTCCTTGGGAATAGATGACTATTTGTTTTTTAAATCTTGTACTACCACTTTAGAGAAGAGGGAGAGGGAGAGGGGAAGAGGGAGAGGAGGAGAGGGGAAGAGGAGGAGAGGGGAAGAGGGAGAGGGGAAGAGGGAGAGGAGAGGGGAAGAGGGAGAGGGGAAGAGGGAGAGGGGGAGACGGGAAGAGGGAGAGGGGAAGAGGGAGAGAGGGAGAGGGAGTGGAGAGGGGAAAAGGGAGAGGATAAGAGGGAGAGGGGGAGAGGGAGAGGGGAAGAGGGAAAGGAGAGGAGAAGATCGAGAAGGGAAGAGGGAGAGGGAGAGGATAGAGACGGGGTTGGAGAGGAGAGGAGAGGAGATGAGAGGAGAGAGAGAGACAGGGTTGGAGAGGAGAGGAGAGAGACAGGGTTGAAGAGGAGAGGAGAGAGACAGGGTTGGAGAGGAGAGGAGAGGAGAGGAGAGAGACAGGGTTGGAGAGGAGAGGAGAGGAGAGAGACAGGGTTGGAGAGGAGAGGGTTGGAGAGGAGAGGAGAGAGACAGGGTTGGAGAGGAGAGGAGAGGAGAGGAGAGGGGAGGAGAGAGACCGGGTTGGAGAGGAGAGGAGCGGAGATGAGAGAGAGGTACAGGGTTGGAGAAGAGAGTAGAGTAGAGAGACAGGGTTGGAAAGGAGAGGAGATGAGAGAGACAGGCTTGGAGAGGAGAGGAGATGAGAGGAGAGAGACAGGGTTGAATAAGAGAGGAGAGGAAGGAGAGGAAGGAGAGGCAACAAGACGTTTGTTAAAACTACAGTGCAGCCATTTATGGTAGATTGAGTAAGGTGGGGGGCAGGGGTAGGGGTGGATATAGAGAGAGAGAGACAGGAGCAGAGCAGTGATTTCCTCCTTCCAGACTGAACAGAACAGGTTGTAATAGCTGAAGTGTCAGAGAGACCCATCAGGTTCACGTCCAAAATAACATCCTATTAACAATGGAAGTGCACTACTTTTGACCAGAGCCCTATGGGCTTTGGTCAAAAGTTGTGCACTATGTAGGGAATAGGGTGCCATAGGGCTTTGGTCTAAAGTAATGCACTATGTAGGGAATAGGGTGCCATAGGACTGTTCAAAAGTAGTGCACTATATAGGGAATAGGGTACCATAGGACTCTGGTTTAAAGTAGTGCACTATGTAGGGAATAGGGTGCCATAGGGCTTTGGTCTAAAGTAATGCACTATGTAGGGAATAGGGTGCCATAGGACTGATCTAAAGTAGTGCACTATGTAGGGAATAGGGAGCATTTGGCACCCAGATCAGGTACTAACAGCTGTCTAACAGTAGTGTCTGTCTGTGAGAACCTGCATTGTGTTTGACCTCGTCTGCAATAGATTGAATTGGGGCCTGGGTATTGTTGGTAGGGGGTTGCTGAAGGGTCATGCAGAGAGACCTGGGTATTGTTGGTAGCAAGAAGTGACTAGTAACCCAGTGTGCCTATTGTATTAATATTTCATACTGAGATTAAATGTACAACTGTCTGGCTAGATGGGTCTGACTTCTCTAATTAATTACAGAGAAAACACAGACAGCTTGATAGAAAACTCCGGCATTTGTTCATTTCTATGTTTCTATTCTGAACCAGCAGACAGCCATTTACTACGTTCCTACCTTGTCGTCTGTTCTCTTCATACTCCCACCCAGACCTATTCTGTTCACATCGATGTCTGGAGGCTGCACATGTATAGAGCCAGACCCAGCTCTCCCAGGCTTCACACACACGCACACACACACACACACGCACACACACACACACACACACTGTGTTTTCGCCTCGTTTTGCTTTCAACGTTGGAAGTTTACTTTTGTTACAGATGCAATAACAACAAAAGCCTTTTTTTTTAAAGTCCGAGTGGAAAATCTTTAGGAGAGATTGGCTCCAGTGTTGTGGGGTTGAATTATTGATCCAGGCCTCTGGCTTTACAGCAGCTGTAAAAGATGGATAGATCTGTTTGAAATGCTGTGTGGGAATATATACTGAGCGGACAAAACATTAGGAACACTCTTTCCATGACATTAGACTGACCAGATGAATCCAGGTGAAAAGTTATGATTCCTCATTGATGTCACTTGTTAAATCCACTTCAATCAGTGTAGATGAAGGGGAGGAGATAGTTTAAAGAAGGATTTTTAAGCTATGAGACAATTTGAGACATGGATTGTGTGACATTCAGAGGGTGAAAGTGCTTTTGAGCGGGGTATGGTAGTAGGTGCCAGAAGCACCGGTTTGTGTCAAGAACTGCAACGCGTGCTGGGTTTTTCACACTCAACAGTTTCCCGTGTGTATCGAGAATGTTCCACCAACCCAAAGGACATCCAACCAACTTGACGCAACTGCGGGAAGCATTGAGGTCAACATTGGGCATCTCTGTGAAAGGCTTTCCACAACCTTGTCAAGTCCGTGCCCCGACGAAACTGAGGCTGTTCCGTGCAACTCAATATTTTATAAGGAAGCTGTTCTTAATGTTTTGTACTCTCAGTGGAGAAAGGAATAAAAATACCATTGTGTTCTCTCACTCAGGAATAAATTATTTAATAACATAGAACTATTGTCTTTTGGCCACCTTTCACCTTCAAACGCCTGTGTGTACCTCCACAAATAGAACCCTATTCCCAATATAGTGCACTACTTTAGACTGTTGTACAATGTATAGGGAATAGGGTGGAATTTGTGAGAGGTGCATGAACACAACAACAGAACACCAGGTTTAAAAAAGGAAGACAGAAC
>NC_092166.1:4863889-4933889 GCF_045791955.1 Oncorhynchus clarkii lewisi | reverse complement strand
TACACCAACAGCCAACAGCCGTCCAGGGGCACCAGACACAGCTCAGCCGGTCGCTGACCAAAGGAAACAAGGTCTTGGGCCCTCCTCCACAGCTCAGCCAATCAACACCAAAGGAAACAAGGTCTTGGGCCCTCCTCCACCGCTCAGCCAATCACCGACCAAAGGAAACAAGGTCTTGGGCCCTCCTCCACATTTCAGCCAATCACCGACCAAAGGAAACAAGGTCTTGGGCCCTCCTCCACAGCTCAGCCAGTCGCCGACCAAAGGAAACAAGATGCTGGGCCCTCCTCCACCGCTCAGCCAATCACCGACCAAAGGAAACAAGTTCTTGGGCCCTCCTCCACAGCTCAGCCAATCAACACCAAAGGAAACAAGGTCTTGGGCCCTCCTCCACCGCTCAGCCAATCACCGACCAAAGGAAACAAGGTCTTGGGCCCTCCTCCACATTTCAGCCAATCACCGACCAAAGGAAACAAGGTCTTGGGCCCTCCTCCACAGCTCAGCCAGTCGCCGACCAAAGGAAACAAGGCCTTGGGCCCTCCTCCACAGCTCAGCCAGCAGACGACCAAATGAAACAAGGTCTTGGGCCCTCCTCCACAGCTCAGCCAATCACCGACCCAAAGATTCTGACGCCATCCACTGCTGCTGGTACATGTACGGCTGGCATGAGACGAAGTACACCTCCTTCCCCCCTGCCCAAAGGCAGGCCCGTTCCGTTCCCCCATCTTCCTTCCCCATCGGATTCTGTCACGACAACCATCGTCGTGGGCAGCTCGATGGTGAGAGATTTTGGCCTGTCATTCAAGTTAGTTTTGACGACATTCACTTTTTTTGCAATCTGAAGAACAGAAGAAGGACTACGAAATTATCTTCAACACCCTTGTTGGCACAGGGAAGAGAACAGTAATCTCTAGCTCCCCTTTGCTATATGCTATAGAAGGGGTTACAGCCACATCGCTGCCCTAAACGAGTTCCTGAAGAAACTCTGCAAAGACAGAGGAATGTCTCCTTTTGTGACAATTTTCACTTTGTGTGGGAGCAACCAACAGTCTTTAAAAGAGATGGGATTCACCCTAACTGCAGCGGTTCCAGGATGATCTCCATCAACATAGAAAACTGCATCCTCCCTGTCATAATCAGTGACAGAGGAGATGGAAAGGGTATTATATCTCAGAAAACTAGAAGTGTAGTGACTGTAAGTAACCTGATCTATGTTCCTTTAACTGTTGTCTCCGAGGGTATTGTCAGAAATAATCAAATGCACATAGAATTGAATTCCACTGTTTGTCCTGAAACTGTTTGGCAGCTCACTCAGTACCAATGAATCAAATGTAAATGTCACGGACATGTCTACCTCGGGTCAACCTCTCAGAATGGTACTAAAATCAGACTAGCAACTCAGAAAAGGACAAACAATTGCTCATAATAACATACTGTATGTAGCCTGAGAAAGTTCATGAAATGGACAACTTATTAACATCGGAAAACATTAATATTCTGTCCCGTCTCTGAAACACACTTAGATAATTAATTTGATGATGCAGTAGCTATACATGGTTACATAATATACAGGAAAGATAGAAATGCAAATGGTGGAGGTGTTGCCATGTATGTATTAATTTAGGCTGAGAGAGGATCTCAAGTCAGATGATGTGTAAGAAATATGGCTACAGGTTCATCTGCCTCATCTAAATCCTATCCGCGTAGGAAGTTGCTGTAGACCACCAAGTACTAAAAGTCAGTATCTGGATAATATGTGTGAAATGTTGGATAATGTATGTGATATCAACAGAGGTGTATATTTTCTGGGTGACCTAAATATTGACTGGTTGTCATCAAGCTGCCCGCTCAAAAAATAGGTTCCAAGCTTTAACGAGCGCCTGCAATCTGGTTCAAGTCATTAGTCAACCTACCAGGGTATTTACAAACAAACAGAACAGGAACTAAATCATTCACGTGTATTGATCACATCTTTACTAATGTTGCAGACAATCTGCTCTGCAGCAGTATCCACTCCCATCGGATGTAGTGACGATAATATAATAGCCATATCTAGAATAAACTAAGTTCTAAAGATTGGACCTAAAATTGTGAATAAACAATGATTACAAGAGGTTTTTGTAGTGATTCCTATGTCGAAGATGTGAAAAATATTTGTTAGTCTGATCTGTTTAATGAGGAACAATCTGACGCTGCACTTGAAGCATTTATGAAACGGCTGCTTCCAATTACTGATAGGCATGCACCCATCAAAAATAACTGACTGTTAGAACTGCCCAATCCCCATGTACAGATGATGAATTGAAAAACTGTATGGCTGAGAGGGAATAGAAAATAAGTCTGACAACACAGCAGACACAGCAAAAATACAGTAAATTGAGAAATCATGTAACTAAACTTAACAAAAAAAGAAAAAGAAACTCTGGAGCAAAGATAAATGATTTAAAGAATTATAGTAAAAAAAACACTGTAGTACTTTTAATAAAATTCTAGGCAAGAAAACAAAGAAAGCAAGAAAGCGGCTCCATCTTTCATTGAGGTATATTTTCATTGAGGCCACTTTGATAACTTTTTTTGTTGGCGAGATTAGCAAATGTTGGTATGACTAGGGCTGTTACGGTGACCGTATCACCACCACACGGGCAGTCACGAGTCATGAAGGCAGTCAAATTCCACGTGACAACAGTTTAGTCAAGGTAATTAGGCTTCTTCAAGCTCTGCTGACCATTCTGCTGATGGTTATTAGTAGCCTACCAAACTGTCGAACTGCCTGGTACTCCGCACTCCATTGTCCCTCTAATCACTCTGACATCAATGTAAATGTAATTGAAAATCTAACCGAACACTTCATGAGAGCTCATGTTGCGCAACATTTCTATAGGCTATGCAATTGTGGGAGAAAACAGAATGATGGCCTCTTAAAAAGAGGAGGATCCCTGCGCCTTCTTCACCACACTGTCTGTGTGGACCATTTCAGATTTTCCGTGATGTGTACCCCGAGGAACTTGAAGCTTTCCACCTTCTCCACTGCGGTCCCGTCGATGTGGGTAGAGTCGTGCTCCCTCTTCTGTTTCCTGAAGTCCACGATCATCTCCTCTGTTTTGTTGACATTGAGTGAGAGGTTAATATCTTGGCACCAGTCTGCCAGGGCCCTCACCACCTCCCTGTGGGCTGTCTGGTCATTGTCGGTAATCAGACCAACTATTGTTGTGTCGTCTGTAAACTTGATGATTGCTTTTGGAGGTTTACATGGAGCACTGCGTTTGTCTTGTTGCAGTGCGTTCTGTGTGGTGCATATGTTGGATGTATCAAACGTATGCATCAGACTGTATGTGTAGACGGCTTGACAGAAATGGTAGCAGAAGGTGAATGTTGAACTGTCGACATAGTTCCAGCTGATGCTGCATACTTTTTTACGCAACAACGCTATTGGTCAAGGCAGTAACAGTTTATCAACATTTTAAACGTTCTGATCTTTTGAGTTCAACCTAATTGCATAAAAATAAAAAATAAACGTTTTTGTTGATGCTTGTGGTTGTATTCATTTGGGATCTATCCCATCCCACAGCTGTTCCAGACTATGTTTGGATCATTTATTTATCAAACAGAATTTAATAGGTCAACTTTTGTACTATGGGGGGACAGTGGTCACTTTTGATAATGGTGTTTTCCTGCTAATTGAACATTCTTGTTTATAGCCTACTGCCATGTGCGCATTGCTGTGCTTATAATGTGAAGAAATAGCCTAATAGTTTATCAACATTTTAAGCTAAACGTTCTGATCTGTTGTGTCAGCCATATTGCATTAAAAAAAATGTTGATGCTAGTGGTAGTAAAATGTGGGATCTACGGCATCCCCCAACTGTCCCAGGTTATGTTTGGAATATTTATTTCTCGCAGGGAATAGGTCGACTTTTGTACTATGTGGGATAGTAGATTGACGTAGGCTATTGCTTTTGCTGTTCGTTAGACCTACTCATCTTGTTGTCTGATGAAAAGTAAATGTGGACAGTTCTTCCAATATCTTCAACATGCACCTCAGAATTGGATCAGGATGAGCGCGGTTGCCTCCCTGATGTGTCTGTCTACACTTGTAGCCTGTGAGAAACACCCGATCAATTGACGGAGAGCCATGTGAGTGAGAGGTGTTTCGGGGGGCGCGCAGCACTCAGGGAGAAGCGAATCACAATGATTATATTCAGCCCAAGGGCACAACAGCCACTGTCCACAAAAAAAATACATGGACTTTTTTAAAGGGGAATTACAGCCACACAAAGGGAAATTGTGAATGAGAGACTGATGAAGTGTGTACAGCCTGCACAAAAACAAAACAAAGCAGAGCTCATGTCTTTCAAGAAACTTTTTTTCACATCGTCATTAGAGTCGCATCATGCATCCTTAGAATGTATTAAAAATCGAATCACACAGCCCGACATTTGTAGACCAACATAAATAAATCTAAATTAAAGATATAGGAGGGATTTCTTTGTTAACTGCTCAACACAGAATATCCACATGGGCACACTCCCTCAAATCATTTGGAGAAAATATCATTTTTAATCCAGCTTTGTTCAATTGTGTTCATCATAATATAAAATAAGGACATGATTTTCTAAGCAAATCTTGTCTGCTAAATGAACTAGTGTAGCTCACAGCCATATTGCGTAGCCAGATCAGGACCTAATATTGTGTTGTATGGCCTTATAGGTGGGAGGAACCTTGACATTGTGTTGTATGGCCGTATAGATGGGAGGAACCTTGACATTGTGTTGTATGGGAGGAACCTTGACATTGTGTTGTATGGCCTTATAGATGGGAGGAACCTTGACATTGTGTTGTATGGGAGGAACCTTGACATTGTGTTGTATGGGAGGAACCTTGACATTGTGTTGTATGGGAGGAACCTTGACATTGTGTTGTATGGGAGGAACCTTGACATTGTGTTGTATGGCCGTATAGATGGGAGGAACCTTGACATTGTGTTGTATGGCCGTATAGATGGGAGGAACCTTGACATTGTGTTGTATGGGAGGAACCTTGACATTGTGTTGTATGGCCTTATAGATGGGAGGAACCTTGACATTGTGTTGTATGGCCGTATAGATGGGAGGAACCTTGACATTGTGTTGTATGGCTGTATAGATGGGAGGAACCTTGACATTGTGTTGTATGGGAGGAACCTTGACATTGTGTTGTATGGCCTTGACATTGTGTTGTATGGCCTTATAGATGGGAGGAACCTTGACATTGTGTTGTATGGGAGGAACCTTGACATTGTGTTGTATGGCCTTATAGATGGGAGGAACCTTGACATTGTGTTGTATGGCCTTATAGGAACCTTGACATTGTGTTGTATGGGATGGGAGGAACCTTGACATTGTGTTGTATGGGAGGAACCTTGACATTGTGTTGTATGGCCGTATAGATGGGAGGAACCTTGACATTGTGTTGTATGGGAGGAACCTTGACATTGTGTTGTATGGGAGGAACCTTGACATTGTGTTGTATGGGAGGAACCTTGACATTGTGTTGTATGGGAGGAACCTTGACATTGCGTTGTATGGCCTTATAGATGGGAGGAACCTTGACATTGTGTTGTATGGGAGGAACCTTGACATTGTGTTGTATGGCTGTATAGATGGGAGGAACCTTGACATTGTGTTGTATGGCCTTATAGATGGGAGGAACCTTGACATTGTGTTGTATGGGAGGAACCTTGACATTGTGTTGTATGGCCGTATAGATGGGAGGAACCTTGACATTGTGTTGTATGGGAGGAACCTTGACATTGTGTTGTATGGCCTTATAGATGGGAGGAACCTTGACATTGTGTTGTATGGCCTTATAGATGGGAGGAACCTTGACATTGTGTTGTATGGGAGGAACCTTGACATTGTGTTGTATGGGAGGAACCTTGACATTGTGTTGTATGGCCTTATAGATAGGAGGAACCTTGACATTGTGTTGTATGGCCTTATAGATGGGAGGAACCTTGACATTGTGTTGTATGGCCTTATAGATGGGAGGAACCTTGACATTGTGTTGTATGGCCTTATAGATGGGAGGAACATTGACAATGTGTTGTATGGCCGTATAGATGGGAGGAACCTTGACATTGTGTTGTATGGCCTTATAGATGGGAGGAACATTGACAATGTGTTGTATGGCCGTATAGATGGGAGGAACCTTGACATTGTGTTGTATGGCCTTATAGATGGGAGGAACCTTGACATTGTGTTGTATGGGAGGAACCTTGACATTGTGTTGTATGGCCTTATAGATGGGAGGAACCTTGACATTGTGTTGTATGGCCTTATAGATGGGAGGAACCTTGACATTGTGTTGTATGGCCATTTAAAGGTGAGGAACCTTGACATTGTGTTGTATGGCCTTATAGATGGGAGGAACCTTGACATTGTGTTGTATGGCCTTATAGATGGGAGGAATAAAGGAGAGTGTGTATTAATCGATCGCACACCAACAGGCAGAGCTGAACACACAAACACACACACACACATCTCCTAATGATTCCTCACTGTCAGCTTCAGAGTAGAGGCAGTAGAACAGTGGTGTGTGTGTGTGTATGTGTATGTGCTTACTTTTCTCTGTGTGTGTGTGTGTGTGTGTGTGTGTGTGTGTGTGTGTGTGTGTGTGTGTGTGTGTGTGTGTGTGTGTGTGTGTGTGTGTGTGTGTGTGTGTGTGTGTGTGTGTGTCAATGAAAGACAGGTGAACAGCTAAGTCCCATAGACTGGAGTGCCGCAACAGCACTAACTGCTGTTAGAGGAAAGCATAAATCAATACCTGTTAGATGGTGCCGTTCGGAACTCTACGCCTGTGTTCTAACTGTCACCCTGTTCCCTAGTTAGTGCACTACACACTACACAGAGCTCTGGTCCGAAGTAGTGCGCTAAATAGGGACTAGGGTGCCACTTGGCACAGAGACGACGTCGAACGATGATGGAGCCGGGACATTTCATTACTTGTCATAGTGAAATTGAACTGCCATGTTGGCTAATGTGGCTAATGTGTGTTGTGCATCGACGGCTGTTCTAGTCCCTCACTGTGTCTCACCTCAACCCGTCTCAGCATCTCAGCATCAGAGGCCATATTGCATTATAAATAGAGACGGGGGGGGGGGGGGGGGATAATGAATGTTATGAATGTAATTTATTGTTTTCATTTTCATTATGGTGTGGAGTAAATGGAATAGTTGCAAAAACAAGATTAATTGTGAATGATTCTCTTCTGTCTTTTGTAACAGGTGATTGTAAGTTTGACAAGCCGTTTGCAGCCTGCGGGTACAGCCAGGGGAGAGAGGACGATCTAGATTGGGAACAGGCCAACACCAGAGTGAAGCCCACAGCAGACCCCTGGATGCCAACAGGTAAGCCTGGTCATACTACCGTACAGTAAAAACACATTGTTTGTTCAGATATCCATAGGTAAGAACTGGCTACAATAACATACAGTAAAATAGTTGTTTGTTTGGATGCTCAAAGGTAAAACACCTGGATGACACTGATGAAAAAGAGGGTAGTTTCCAAATCCACAACGTGAAATCCAAAACTCCAAATCCCTAAAACTGCAAATTGACTCCATCAGACGGATAGGATGTTCTACAATATCTCATGGATTTTATACCAATGTTTTGGACCAACAAGAAAGGACCTTACACACACCTACTGTCACCATGGTTACACATTCAGACTAGTGGGGTAGGAAGTGGAAATGCTGTCACCATGGTTACACATTCAGACTAGTGGGGTAGGAAGTGGAAATGCTGTCACCATGGTTACACATTCAGACTAGTGGGGTAGGAAGTGGAAATGCTGTCACCATGGTTACACATTCAGACTAGTGGGGTAGGAAGTGGAAATGCTGTCACCATGGTTACACATTCAGGCTAGTGGGGTAGGAAGTGGAAATGCTGACACCATGGTTACACATTCAGGCTAGTGGGGTAGGAAGTGGAAATGCTGTCACCATGGTTACACATTCAGAGTAGTGGGGTAGGAAGTGGAAATGCTGTCACCATGGTTACGCATTCAGACTAGTGGGGTAGGAAGTGGAAATGCTGTCACCATGTTTACACATTTAGACTAGTGGGGTAGGATGTGGGAATGCTGTTACCATGGTTACACATTCAGACAAGTGGGGTAGGAAGTGGAAATGCTGTCACCATGGTTACACATTCAGACTAGTGGGGTAGGAGGTGGGAATGCTGTTACCCTGGTTACACATTCAGACTAGTGGGGTAGGAAGTGGGAATGCTGTTACCATGGTTACACATTCAGACTAGTGGGGTAGGAAGTGGGAATGCTGTTACCATGGTTACACATTCAGACTAGTGGGGTAGGAAGTGGGAATGCTGTTACCCTGGTTACACATTCAGACTAGTGGGGTAGGAAGTGGGAATGCTGTTACCCTGGTTACACATTCAGACTAGTGGGGTAGGAAGTGGGAATGCTGTTACCCTGGTTACACATTCAGAGTAGTGGGGTAGCAGGTGGGAATGCTGTTACCCTGGTTACACATTCAGACTAGTGGGGTAGGAAGTGGGAATGCTGTTACCCTGGTTACACATTCAGACTAGTGGGGTAGGAAGTGGGAATGCTGTTACCCTGGTTACACATTCAGACTAGTGGGGTAGGAGGTGGGAATGCTGTTACCCTGGTTACACATTCAGACTAGTGGGGTAGGAGGTGGGAATGCTGTTACCCTGGTTACACATTCAGACTAGTGGGGTAGGAAGTGGGAATGCTGTTACCCTGGTTACACATTCAGACTAGTGGGGTAGGAGGTGGGAATGCTGTCACCATGGTTACACATTCAGACAAGTGGGGTAGGAAGTGGGAATGCTGTTACCATGGTTACACATTCAGACTAGTGGGGTAGGAAGTGGGAATGCTGTTACCATGGTTACACATTCAGACTAGTGGGGTAGGAAGTGGGAGAGCTTCATGTAGTAAGGATGGGTTGGGGTCATTTCAGATTAAAGTTACATTTTATTCAATGATTGAAAACCCCCCATTTATTTTCAATGATTTGTTAATCATCTGTACATGAGAAGCCGTATATAAAAAAAGGTGTATGATTTTAAATACACCACATACTATACCTCAAATACCCGATGTACTACACCTCAAATACCCGATATACTATACCTCAAATACCCGATATACTATACCTCAAATACCCAATATACTATACCTCAAATACCCGATATACTATACCTCAAATACCCGATATACTATACCTCAAATACCCGATATACTATACCTCAAATACCCGATATACTATACCTCAAATACCCGATATACTATACCTCAAATACCCGATATACTATACCTCAAATACCCGATATACTATACCTCAAATACCCGATATACTATACCTCAAATACCCGATATACTATACCTCAAATACCCGATATACTATACCTCAAATACCCGATATACTATACCTCAAATACCCGATATACTATACCTCAAATACCCGATATACTATACCTCAAATACCCGATATACTACACCTCAAATACCCGATATACTACACCTCAAATACCCGATATACTATACCTCAAATACCCGATATACTATACCTCAAATACCCGATATACTACACCTCAAATACCCGATATACTACACCTCAAATACCCGATATACTACACCTCAAATACCCGATATACTACACCTCAAATACCCGATATACTATACCTCAAATACCCGATATACTATACCTCAAATACCCGATATACTATACCTCAAATACCCGATATACTATACCTCAAATACCCGATATACTATACCTCAAATACTCAATATACTACACCTCAAATACGCAATATACTATACCTCAAATACCCAATATACTATACCTCAAATACTCAATATACTATACCTCAAATACCCCATATACTTTAAATACCCTATATACCTCAAATACCCCACATACTTTATATACCCCATATACTTCAAATACCCCATATACCTCAAATACACTATATACCTCAAGTAGCCCATGTACTGTACCTCAAATACCCCATATACCTCAAATACCCCACATACTTTACCTCAAATACCCTGTTTACCTCAAATACCCTGTTTACCTCAAATACCCCGTTTACCTCAAATACCCCACATACTTTACCTCAAATACCCCACATACTTTACCTCAAATACCCCACATACTTTACCTCAAATACCCCGTTTACCTCAAATACCCCACATACTTTACCTCAAATACCCCACATACTTTACCTCAAATACCCCGTTTACCTCAAATACCCCACATACTTTACCTCAAATACCCCGTTTACCTCAAATACCCCACATACTTTACCTCAAATACCCCGTTTACCTCAAATACCCCACATACTTTACCTCAAATACCCCGTTTACCTCAAATACCCCACATACTTTACCTCAAATACCCCGTTTACCTCAAATACCCCACATACTTTACCTCAAATACCCCGTTTACCTCAAATACCCCACATACTTTACCTCAAATACCCCGTTTACCTCAAATACCCCACATACTTTACCTCAAATACCCCGTTTACCTCAAATACCCCACATACTTTACCTCAAATACCCCACATACTTTACCTCAAATACCCCACATACTTTACCTCAAATACCCTGTTTACCTCAAATACCCTGTTTACCTCAAATACCCCGTTTACCTCAAATACCCCACATACTTTACCTCAAATACCCCGTTTACCTCAAATACCCCACATACTTTACCTCAAATACCCCACATACTTTACCTCAAATACCCCGTTTACCTCAAATACCCCACATACTTTACCTCAAATACCCCGTTTACCTCAAATACCCCACATACTTTACCTCAAATACCCCGTTTACCTCAAATACCCCACATACTTTACCTCAAATACCCCGTTTACCTCAAATACCCCACATACTTTACCTCAAATACCCCGTTTACCTCAAATACCCCACATACTTTACCTCAAATACCCCGTTTACCTCAAATACCCCACATACTTTACCTCAAATACCCCGTTTACCTCAAATACCCCACATACTTTACCTCAAATACCCCGTTTACCTCAAATACCCCACATACTTTACCTCAAATACCCCGTTTACCTCAAATACCCCACATACTTTACCTCAAATACCCCGTTTACCTCAAATACCCCACATACTTTACCTCAAATACCCTGTTTACCTCAAATACCCCACATACTTTACCTCAAATACCCCGTTTACCTCAAATACCCCACATACTTTACCTCAAATACCCCGTTTACCTCAAATACCCCACATACTTTACCTCAAATACCCCACATACTTTACCTCAAATAGCCCACATACTTTACCTCAAATACCCCGTTTACCTCAAATACCCCACATACTTTACCTCAAATACCCCACATACTTTACCTCAAATACCCCACATACTTTACCTCAAATACCCCACATACTTTACCTCAAATACCCCGTTTACCTCAAATACCCCACATACTTTACCTCAAATACCCCGTTTACCTCAAATACCCCACATACTTTACCTCAAATACCCCGTTTACCTCAAATACCCCACATACTTTACCTCAAATACCCCACATACTTTACCTCAAATACCCCACATACTTTACCTCAAATACCCCATTTACCTCAAATACCCCACATACTTTACCTCAAATACCCCACATACTTTACTTCAAATACCCCACATACTTTACCTCAAATACCCCACATACTTTACCTCAAATACCCCGTTTACCTCAAATACCCCACATACTTTACCTCAAATACCCCGTTTACCTCAAATACCCCACATACTTTACCTCAAATACCCCGTTTACCTCAAATACCCCACATACTTTACCTCAAATACCCCGTTTACCTCAAATACCCCACATACTTTACCTCAAATACCCCACATACTATACCTCAAATACCCCGTATACCTCAAATACCCCACATACTTTACCTCAAATACCCCGTTTACCTCAAATACCCCACATACTTTACCTCAAATACCCCACATACTTTACCTCAAATACCCCACATACTTTACCTCAAATACCCCGTTTACCTCAAATACCCCACATACTTTACCTCAAATACCCCGTTTACCTCAAATACCCCACATACTTTACCTCAAATACCCCGTTTACCTCAAATACCCCACATACTTTACCTCAAATACCCCGTTTACCTCAAATACCCCACATACTTTACCTCAAATACCCCACATACTTTACCTCAAATACCCCGTTTACCTCAAATACCCCACATACTTTACCTCAAATACCCCGTTTACCTCAAATACCCCACATACTTTACCTCAAATACCCCGTTTACCTCAAATACCCCACATACTTTACCTCAAATACCCCGTTTACCTCAAATACCCCACATACTTTACCTCAAATACCCCGTTTACCTCAAATACCCCACATACTTTACCTCAAATACCCCACATACTATACCTCAAATACCCCGTTTACCTCAAATACCCCACATACTTTACCTCAAATACCCCGTTTACCTCAAATACCCCACATACTTTACCTCAAATACCCCGTTTACCTCAAATACCCCACATAATTTACCTCAAATACCCCACATACTTTACCTCAAATACCCCACATACTTTACCTCAAATACCCTGTTTACCTCAAATACCCTGTTTACCTCAAATACCCCGTTTACCTCAAATACCCCACATACTTTACCTCAAATACCCCACATACTTTACCTCAAATACCCCACATACTTTACCTCAAATACCCCACATACTTTACCTCAAATACCCCGTTTACCTCAAATACCCCGTTTACCTCAAATACCCCGTTTACCTCAAATACCCCGTTTACCTCAAATACCCCGTTTACCTCAAATACCCTGTTTACCTCAAATACCCCACATACTTTACCTCAAATACCCCGTTTACCTCAAATACCCCACATACTTTACCTCAAATACCCCGTTTACCTCAAATACCCCACATACTTTACCTCAAATACCCCGTTTACCTCAAATACCCCACATACTTTACCTCAAATACCCCGTTTACCTCAAATACCCCACATACTTTACCTCAAATACCCCGTTTACCTCAAATACCCCACATACTTTACCTCAAATACCCCGTTTACCTCAAATACCCCACATACTTTACCTCAAATACCCCGTTTACCTCAAATACCCCACATACTTTACCTCAAATACCCCACATACTATACCTCAAATACCCCGTATACCTCAAATACCCCACATACTTTACCTCAAATACCCCGTTTACCTCAAATACCCCACATACTTTACCTCAAATACCCCGTTTACCTCAAATACCCCACATACTTTACCTCAAATACCCCGTTTACCTCAAATAACCCACATACTTTACCTCAAATACCCCACATACTTTACCTCAAATACCCCGTTTACCTCAAATACCCCACATACTTTACCTCAAATACCCCGTTTACCTCAAATACCCCACATACTTTACCTCAAATACCCCGTTTACCTCAAATACCCCACATACTTTACCTCAAATACCCCGTTTACCTCAAATACCCCACATACTTTACCTCAAATACCCCGTTTACCTCAAATACCCCACATACTTTACCTCAAATACCCCGTTTACCTCAAATACCCCACATACTTTACCTCAAATACCCCGTTTACCTCAAATACCCCACATACTTTACCTCAAATACCCCACATACTTTACCTCAAATACCCCGTTTACCTCAAATACCCCACATACTTTACCTCAAATACCCCGTTTACCTCAAATACCCCACATACTTTACCTCAAATACCCCGTTTACCTCAAATACCCCACATACTTTACCTCAAATACCCCGTTTACCTCAAATACCCCACATACTTTACCTCAAATACCCCGTTTACCTCAAATACCCCACATACTTTACCTCAAATACCCCACATACTATACCTAAAATACCCCGTTTACCTCAAATACCCCACATACTTTACCTCAAATACCCCGTTTACCTCAAATACCCCACATACTTTACCTCAAATACCCCGTTTACCTCAAATACCCCACATACTTTACCTCAAATACCCCACATACTTTACCTCAAATACCCCACATACTTTACCTCAAATACCCTGTTTACCTCAAATACCCTGTTTACCTCAAATACCCCGTTTACCTCAAATACCCCACATACTTTACCTCAAATACCCCACATACTTTACCTCAAATACCCCACATACTTTACCTCAAATACCCCACATACTTTACCTCAAATACCCCGTTTACCTCAAATACCCCGTTTACCTCAAATACCCCGTTTACCTCAAATACCCCGTTTACCTCAAATACCCTGTTTACCTCAAATACCCCACATACTTTACCTCAAATACCCCGTTTACCTCAAATACCCCACATACTTTACCTCAAATACCCCGTTTACCTCAAATACCCCACATACTTTACCTCAAATACCCCGTTTACCTCAAATACCCCACATACTTTACCTCAAATACCCTGTTTACCTCAAATACCCCACATACTTTACCTCAAATACCCCGTTTACCTCAAATACCCCACATACTTTACCTCAAATACACCGTTTACCTCAAATACCACACATACTTTACCTCAAATACCCCGTTTACCTCAAATACCCAACATACTTTACCTCAAATACCCCGTTTACCTCAAATACCCCACATACTTTACCTCAAATACCCCGTTTACCTCAAATACCCCACATACTTTACCTCAAATACCCCACATACTTTACCTCAAATACCCCACATACTTTACCTCAAATACCCTGTTTACCTCAAATACCCTGTTTACCTCAAATACCCCGTTTACCTCAAATACCCCACATACTTTACCTCAAATACCCCACATACTTTACCTCAAATACCCCACATACTTTACCTCAAATACCCCACATACTTTACCTCAAATACCCCACATACTTTACCTCAAATACCCCACATACTTTACCTCAAATACCCCACATACTTTACCTCAAATACCCCGTTTACCTCAAATACCCCGTTTACCTCAAAGAAAAAAAAAACACTGTGTATAACTTTCCTTATTTTGTGTACAGTATATTATAATGAAGGAACTTACACGTGCACAAAGTTCCCCTCAAAACAACGCTATGAAAATGGGAGGCTATACCCATAACAATAGAATAATATAATTTACCTTTTGAACACTTAAACCATTGAAGGACAGAGATATTGGATGTTGTTTTAAATGTATAATACTATTTCATCTCTATTGGTTTTGGTATTGGCTATTCCCACACATCAAAACCCCCATCTTCATCCCTTGTGTGACAACAATGGGAATTGAGACAAAAGCTTTGATGACAATGACGGCGATGGCAATGAATTGAATGTCATTTTTTTTAACCTCAAATCTATTTGAGTTAAACAATGATTTCTTTCCCATCAAGCCCTCGATCCTATTAACCAATCTCGCACATTGAATTTAATTTTTTTTTTAAATGCTTTCCCTGTCATTCATTTACGTTCTGCGTCTGCCTCAATGAGCTGTCTCTTTAACGTTGCGTTGATCGCTCAAACGAGGAAATATCCTCACCACCAACACCATCGCCCTGCAGACACTAGAGTCCTCATTCTCAGCCCGAACTGGATGGAACTCAACACACCGGGCCTCAAATTCTGTGAATTGATCCAGGCCGGGCTGGTTTCGGGCTTGCTGTGCCGTGTGTGTCTGCGCACCTTTTTAAAGGCGCTACATGGTCAATCTGACGTCTGCATTTGCCGTGCAGCGTGGTGATATGACCTCTGCAGAAGCCAGCGCATTCATACTTTTTTTTTTGCGCTTCGTGGTGCAGCCCAGATCTGTTGTGAAGGGAGTTGTCAAGGAAGTGAGTTTGTGTTTATACAGGACCTCCCGCCCTCACCTACCGTCAACCAATCATGTCAATCAGGAGCTAGACAAAGCCCTCCACACTGTTACCAAATTTGAGAGGCGTAAGGCGATGCGGCATGGAGCTCAGTTTGGCCTCTGCATGCCTCTGACCACATTTTTTCAGGTCAAGCATAAATTGTTTTTTTAGCCTACTACGGCTCTCTCTCAGCTACACCAGGATTCCAATATTCTAATAAATCCAAGGAAATTAGTGGCCATGATGAAACTTATTTTTTCTGATGATTTTAAATATTTCAAATTGCGATAAGAATCGTCTGGAATGTAGACTGGAGCAGCAGCTCCAGTACATATTTGACAGAAAATCAAGATATTTATTTGAATTACTCAAGACTCCCTTTTGTTATTTTGTTTAAAAGAGAAAATTCATGATTTGTATTTAAATCTGCAGTATGTAACTTTTGGGACGAACAGACCAAAATCACATAGAAATGTGGGTTATAGATCTGTCATTCTCATTGAAAGCAAGTCTAAGACGCGGTAGATCTGTTCTTTGTATTTCTATGCTTCCCGTTGTTAAGTTTTCAGTTTTTGCATCTTTTACATTGGTTTTGTACACCAGCAATATTTTTAGTTATGGAAAATATATTTCACAGTGGTTTAGATGGTACAATGATTCTCTACACTATACTATATGTGTTTTCTCACATAAACTGAAATTAGACAAACTTTTAGCAAAAATTTTAGCAACCAGGAAATGGCGGAGCGATTTCTGCAATAGTGCATCTGTAAAGGCATGAATGAATTGTATACTGTTGTAATGACCTGAACACATGACTGATTTGTTATATTGAAGTAGGCTAAGTTACTTTATTAAGACAGATAAAACAGGATGTGCTCTCACAAGTTGATATACAGCTAATCAAATGTGTTCATGTCATTAGCATACTTCAATATAACCAATCAACAGGATGTGCTCTCACAAGGTGATATACAGCTAATCAAATCCAACAATAGGTGCAGACTAACAGGGAAATGCTTACTTATGCGTCTTTTTCCAACAATGCAGAGTTAAATATTTTTAAAAAAATGAAATAGTGACACAAGGAATAAGTACACAGTGAATAATGAATAGCAAGTAAAAATATCATGGCTATATACTGGCTTGCTATTTCGCAACAAAGCCTCCTTCACTCTTGCTGCCAAACACACCCTCGTAAAACCGACCATCCTACCGATCCTCGACTTCGGCGATGTCATTTACAAAATAGCCTCCAACACCCTACTCAATAAATTGGATGCAGTCTATCACAGTGCCATCCGTTTTGTCACCAAAGCCCCATACACTACCCACCACTGCGACCTGTACGCTCTCGTTGGCTGGCCCTCGCTTCATACTCGTCGCCAAACCCATTGGCTCCAGGTCATCTACAAGGTAAAGTCCCCCCTTATCTCAGCTTGCTGGTCACCATAGCAGCACCCACCTGTAGCACACGCTCCAGCAGGTATATCTCTCTGGTCACCGCCAAAACCAATTCCTCCTTTGGCCACCTCTCCTTCCAGTTCTCTGCTGCCAATCACTGGAACGAACTACAAAAATCTCTGAAACTGGAAACACTTATCTCCCTCACTAGCTTTAAGCACCAGCTGTCAGAGCAGCTCACAGATCACTGCACCTGTACATAGCCCATCTATAATTTATCCCAAACAACTACCTCTCCCCCTACTGTATTTATTTATTTTGCTCCTTTGCACCTCATTATTTCCATCTCTACTTTGCACATTCTTCCACTGCAAATCTACCATTCCAGTGTTTTACTTGCTATATTGTATTTACTTCGCCACCATGGCCATTTTTGCCTTTACCTCCCTTATCTCACCTCATTTACTCACATTGTATGTAAACTTATTTTTCTACTGTATTATTGACTGTATGTTTGTTTTACTCCATGTGTAACTCTGTGTTGTTGTATGTGTCGAACTGCTTTCCTTAGTCTTGGCCAGGTCGCAATTGTAAATTAGAACTTGTTCTCAACTTGCCTACCTGGTTAAATAAATAAATAAAATAAAGGTGAAATAAAAATTTTAAAATACAGGGAGTGCCAGGTAATAACATGGCTATATACAGGGAGTACCAGTACTGAGTCGATGTGCAAGGGTACGCGGTAATTGAGGTAGCTATGTACATACATGTGTAGGTAAGGGTCAAGTTACTAGGCAACAGGATAGATAATAGACAGTAACAGCAGTATACTGTAGGTAGGGATAAAGGATATATAATAGACAGTAACAGCAGTATACTGTAGGTAGGGGTAAAGTGTGTGTGGCGTCAGTATGCGTGTGTGCGCATGTTATGTGTGTCTGTGCATATGTAGTGTGTGTGTGTGTATTGGGGTGTCAGTGGAAGTATGTGTGAGTGTGTGGGAGGAGTCAGTGAAAAAAGTGTCAAAGCAGGTAGTCCAGATAGTCATTTGATTAACTGTTCAGCAGAGTTATGGCTCGGGGGTAGAAGCTGTTCAGGGTCCTGTTGGTTCCAGACTTGGTGCACTGGTACCGCTTGCCGTGCGGTAGCAGAGAGAACATTCTATGACTTGGGTGGCTGGATTCTTTGCCACATTTTTTGGGGCCTTCCTCTGACACCACCTGGTATAGAGTTCCTGGATGGCAGGAAGCTTGGCCCCAAGTTATGTTGGAGTCGTAAACAGTCACTCAGTTGTAGGTGAACAGGGAGTTCAGGAGGGGACTAAGCACACACCCCTGAGGGGCCCCCGTGTTGATGGTCAGTATTGCAGATGTGTTGGGGTCGCCCCGTCAGGGCGTCCAGGATCCAGTTGTAGAGGGAGGTATTCAGTCCCGGGGTCCTGAGCTTATTGATGAGCTTTGAAAGGACTTTGGTGTAGAATGCTGAGCAGAAGCCAATAAACAGTTGTTTTTTTTTACTGGTGGGTGAGGTCTGTGCGGAGTACAATAGAAATGTTGTCATCTGTGGATCTGTTAGGGTGGTATGTAAATTGGAGTGGGTCCAGGGTGTCTGGGATGAGGGTGTTGATGTGAGCCATGACCAGCCTTTCAAAAGCATTTCATGGCTATAGATGTGAGTGCTATGGGACGAGAGTCATGTAGGCAGGTTACCTTGGCGTTCCTGGGCATGGGGATTATGATTGTCCGGTTAAAGGTAGTTTACGTTGTTCCCAGCTACAATAAATGCGGCCTCAGGATATATGGTTTTCCAGTTTGCATAAAGTCCAGTGAAGTTCCTTGATGGTCGTCGTGGTATCGGCTTGTGGGGGGAGATATACGCGGCTGTGACAATAACCGACGAGAATTCTCTTGGGAGGTAATACGGTCTGCATTTGATTGTGAGGTATTCCAGATCAGGTGAACAAAAGGACTTCCTGTATGTTATTACAATTACACCATGAGTTGTTAATCATGAAACAAACATATACCCCCCGCTGTTCTTCTTCCTGTCGGCGCGATGAACTGAGAATCCAGATGACTGGACCGACTCCCGACAGTATATCCCGAGAGAGCCATGTTTCCATGAAACAGAGTATGTTTACTGCTCATAGCTAAATTACATTCTTTGACAACAGCTCTGCTGGACATTCCTGCAGTCAGCATGCCAATTGCATACTCCCTCAAAACTTTAGATATGTGTGGCATTGTGTTGTGTGACAAAAACTGCACATATTAGTGGCCTTTTATTGGCCCCAGCACAAGGTGCACCTGTGTAAGGATCATGTTTAATCAACTTCTTGATATGCCACACCTGTCAGGTGGATGGATCATCTTGGCAAAGGAGAAATGCTCAATAACAGGGATGTAAAACAAGTTTGTGCTTAAAATCTGAAAGAAATTAGCTTTTTGTGTGTATGAAAAATGTCTTGGATCTTTTATTTCTTCTCATGAAAAATGGGACCAACAATTTACAAGTTGCGTTTATATTTTTGTTCAAATCAAATCAAATCAAATCAAATGTATTTATATAGCCCTTCGTACATCAGCTGATATCTCAAAGTGCTGTACAGAAACCCAGCCTAAAACCCCAAACAGCAAGCAATGCTGGTGTAGAAGCACAGTGGCTATGAAAAACTCCCTAGAAAGGCCAAAACCTAGGAAGATACCTAGAGAGGAACCAGGCTATGTGGGGTGGCCAGTCCTCTTCTGGCTGTGCTGGGTGGAGATTATAACAGAACATGGCCAAGATGTTCAAATGTTCATAAATGACCAGCATGGTCAAATAATAATAATCACAGTAGTTGTCGAGGGTGCAGCAAGTCAGCACCTCAGCAGTAAATGTCAGTTGGCTTTTCATAGCCGATCATTAAGAGTATCTCTACCACTCCTGCTGTCTCTAGAGAGTTGAAAACAGCAGGTCTGGGACAGATAGCACGTCCGGTGAACAGGTCAGGGTTCCATAGCCGCAGCCAGAACAGTTGAAACTGGAGCAGAACCACGGCCAGGTGGACTGGGGACAACAAGGAGTCATCATGCCAGGTAGTCCTGAGGCATGGTCCTAGGGCTCAGGTCCTCCGAGAGAAAGAGAGAAAGAGAGAATTAGAGAGAGCGTACTTAAATTCACACAGGACACCGAATAGGACAGGAGAAGTACTCCAGATATAACAAACTGACCCTAGCCCCCCAACACATAAACTACTGCAGCATAAATACTGGAGGCTGAGACAGGAGGGGTCAGGAGACACTGTGGCCCCATCCGATGATACCCCCGGACAGGGCCAAACAGGAAGGATATAACCCCCCCCCCCATTTTGCCAAAGCACAGCCTCCACACCACTAGAGGGATATCCTCAACCACAAGCAACTTGTTCAGTGTAAGTTGAGTTTTCCTCTTTTGCTCTGCTTTTTCTAGGCCCAATGGCTGTTTCCTGTCTCCTCACTCCACTGCTACTCTGTTCTCACTAACAGTTTAAAGAAAATTTGTTTTAAAAAAAAAATCAGGCTTTTTTCGAGCTTCGAGTTTGGGTCGAACCGGGCTCAAATGTTCAGGCCCGATGAGAACTCTAACACATACACACGGGTCCAGAGGACTAATGGAATGGAGGATAGAAGCGGACATTTTTTTTTCTTAATGTTTCCAGCAAAGGTAGCGCTTCAGACTAATGGATATTGTTTCCCTCTCCAATCTGACGCCTAATCTCACAGTGGCTGGCTGACTGGCTGGCTGACTGACTGGCTGGCTGCCTGACTGGCTGCACTACAGATAGATTGGAGCCCCCCCAGTGACACACAGACAATTTATTAGGAAGGACGCCACTCATTTTAAGCAAGCAGACTTAGGGTGTGTGTGTGTGTGTCTGTGTGTCTGTGTCGGCATCAGTGTGTGTGTCGCTCTAATCTGCTCCAGGAGAAATGACCTGCCAGAAGCGGAGGGAAGCGTTTACTTTTCCCCATTTGGAATTGATTGATGTCGGAACACAAGGGGGCTGGGCAAAGGTTACCGCGACGATCCGGAAAAGCCTCGACCTACAAATTAACACCACCTACCCCCCCCCCCCCCCTCTCCCTTCCCTGCGTTCCACCTGCCGTCTAAATGTAACATATCTGATTAAAGTCCCACTCAGCACCTGGTTAAGAGGTGTCTCTGATTGTATCTCCCACTCTGAGAGTACTCCAGATAACGCTGTTGTCTCCCCTTAGCCCTACACATCTTGAATGGTGGGTAATTAGCATTAGCTGGTTGTCTGCTCTGTTCTGTTCTGTCTGATAAAATAGTAGCATTCACCAGCTGCCAGTCAGAAGCTCTAATCTCCCCTCGTTAACCAAACAAACACTTGGCTCTGAACAAAACAGAGATATGAGATTTATCATGTGTTCCAAATGACACCCGATTCCCTATTTAGTGCTCTACTTTTGACCAGGGCCCATAGCAGCTTAGTAGTGCACTATGTAGGGAATAGGATGCCATTTGAGATGTAGCCTGTAGGGCCTCTTGACGGCTAAAAGCAAGAAGCTAGGTGTATGTCGCACGTCACTACTTTACAGGAGAGGCATTTGAACGTTTATTTTTTTAATCAAAATGCATTTTTGGGCAGAAATGCTTTCTGGAACATGTGAATTTTCATGTGCCTTAATAATAAATGTCTATGCCATCTGTAAATACAAATACAATTGTTAAATTACAAGCCTAGTTGGTTTAGCCACAGAAAAAGACAGGAAACTTCCCGCTAGTCATGATTGGCTGAGATAATGGATGGGCTGGACATGCCGAGAGATGAGTTTGGATTGGTCTGCCGTGTAGCATGCTTCTGTCTATAACATGAGCTGCTCAGTATGTGTAGACAATCCTTGCTAACACAATTATTTTGAAAGATATCACGAAGAACTGTAAAAGTGTTGCATTGCTGCCCTGAAGTTAAACGCGCTATCGACAAAGATCAGTGGGAAAAAGTTATGATGGACAACCTTCTGGAGGCAATCGCACCGTGCCGACTCTCACTGAAAATGAATCAGACAATGAGGAAATCCCTGATTTAGGTACAAACATTTTCATTGAACCATTGTAGAGTCTTCTCCCATCACTGTCACCAGAAGAAAAGGCGATTAACAGTGTTGTTGTCACGGAAGAAGTTGATCCAGTTTTGAAATCAGTGAGATGCCCGGCGGAAGCAGAGAGATGATTCCAAGATGCGGAGAAAGTCGAAAAGAGAACACATGACATCTTCAAACTAAGGGCGAACATCCACGACAGAGGGAGAAGCGTTCATTATCATGTATACACGGGTTAGAGTCTAGCTACATTTTCAGATATTATAAGCTTCTACTTTTGTCAAAAAGTTGTTTTCGTTGCAAGTTAAAGCGTACTGTTAGCTACCTGACGTTAGTTGTCTGGCTCGCTAGCTAACGTTATGTGTATGATCTGTGTAGTAATATTATTTGTTAGCTAGCTAGCTAACATGGAACCTAGTTGGTTAGCTTTAGCTACCATTAGATTTATGCATGGATGCAATGGATTATGAGTTGGGATTCTGGTTCGTTGTTTAGCTAGCTGTTTAAACCAAAGACTCCACTGTGCAAGTAACCGTTTCACTGTACCATTTACACCTTATGTAACCTGTGCATGTGACACATAAACTCTGATTGTATTTGATATAGTGTGTGTTTACCAGAGACGGTAATGTGAAGAACAACATGACCTGCACCAAAGTCAGATTATGATATAGGCCCACTAGTTAAAGTTTATTTTCACTACTACTTTTCACCACTTTTAGTCTTGAAATCTTTGGTTGTTTACTACACTACCTTACTCCCTCTGTTTAGCACATGGCCTCACATGTGAATCCTTAAAGAGATGGGTGGGGCTAAAGCTTAAGAGGGTGTGAACGAGGCCCCAATCCAGGTGGTGATATAGAGAATAGGGCCCCAATCCAGGTGGTGATATAGAGAATAGGGCCCCAATCCAGGTGGTGATATAGAGAATAGGGTGTCGTAGTAGAGCACTACTATATAGGGAATAGGGCCCCAGTGTCATAGTAGTGCACTATGTAGGGAATAGGGCCCCAGTGTCATAGTAGTGCACTATGTAGGGAATTGGGCCCCAGTGTCATAGTAGTGTACTATATAGGGAATAGTGCCCCAGTATAGTAGTAGTGCACTATATAGGGAATAGGGTCCCAGTGTTGTAGTGGTGCACTATACAGGGAATAGGGTCCCAGTGTTGTAGTAATGCACTATACAGGGAATAGGGTGCCATTTGAGACTCATGGTTGTAGACTGTAGGGCCTCTTTACGGCTGCAATTGTTTTAGGATGACTGGAAAGCAGTTAGGGTTGATGAGGAGAGGAGGAGAGGAGATCTGGAGGAGAGGAGATCTGGAGGAGAGGAGACCTGGAGGAGGAGGAGAGGAGGAGGGGGAGGAGATGAGACCTGGAGGAGAGGAGGAGGAGAGAAGGAGGAGAGGAGAGGAGGATGAGAGGAGATCTGGAGGAGAGGAGGAGGAGAGGAGGAGGAGGAGAGGAGACCTGTAGGAGAGGAGGAGTAGAGGAGATGAGGAGGAGGAGGGGAGGAGACCTGGAGTAGGAGGAGAGGAGACCTGGAGTAGAGGAGGAGGGGAGGAGACCTGGAGGAGGAGAGGAGACCTGGAGGAGGATAGGAGGAGAGACCTGGAGGAGAGGAGGGGAGGAGACCTGGAGGAGAGGGGAGAGGAGAGGAGACCTGGAGGGGAGGAGACCTGGAGGGGAGGAGGAGGAGAGGAGGAGGAGAGGAAAGGAGGAGACCTGGAAGAGAGGAGGAGAGTAGGAGGGGAGGAGACCTGGAGGAGGAGGAGAGTAGAGAAGGAGGGGAGGAGACCTGGATGAGAGGAGAGGAGGAGAGTAGGAAGGGAGGAGACCTGGAGGAGGAGGAGAGTAGAAGACCTGGAGGAGAGGAGAGTAGGAGGGGAGGAGACCTGGAGGAGGAGGAGGAGAGTAGAGGAGGAGGTGAGGAGACCTGGAGGAGAGGAGTAGAGTAGGAAAGAAGACCTGGAGGGGAGAACAGGAGGAGAGGAGGAGAATGCATTATGTGAAATGCTCACTGCTCTGTTGGGAGGAAAAGAGGAAAGCTATCTCACCTTTGATTGTCCTTTCAGCCTGTACTTACAGAATGCATCCCAAATGGCTCCCTATATAGTGCACTATTTTTGACCAGGGCTCGTAGGGGCTTTAGTCAAAAGTAGTGCACTATATAGGGAATAGGGTGCCATTTGGAACACAATTCCAGATCTGAGCCAAATGGCCTTATCACCCTGAGAGTAGAGATTGTTATCCTACCTAATGCTTCTGATGCTTGGAGGAAAGTGGATTTAGAATAGGTCTTACAATACCAAACCTGGGTTCAAATTGTATTTGTCCTTACAATACGATAGATGACTTAGACAAACAGGGGGTAGGGGGTGAGACCTGGGTTCAAATGGTATTTGTCCTTACAATACGATAGATGACTTAGACAAACACCTACCATTGTAAGGGGGTGAGACCTGGGTTCAAATGCTATTTGAAATCATGTCAAGTCCATTAGTTGTGCTTGATTGAGCTTGTCTGTTGGAATTTGACCAATAAGAAAAGTCCCCAAAGTGCAAACACCACCCAACGCAACCATTAGTTCAACCTAGGTGCGAACAATACGTACAATATTTATCAGATGTTATTGGTCCATATTTATCAGATGTTATTGGTCCATATTTATCAGATGTTATTGGTCCATATTTATCAGATGTTATTGGTCCATACACATATTTATCAGATGTTATTGGTCCATATTTATCAGATGTTATTGGTCCATATTTATCAGATGTTATTGGTCCATATTTATCAGATGTTATTGGTCCATGTTTATCAGATGTTATTGGTCCATGTTTATCAGATGTTATTGGTCACAGACACATGTTTATCAGATGTTATTGGTCACAGACACATATTTATCAGATGTTATTGGTCCATATTTATCAGATGTTATTGGTCCATATATATCAGATGTTATTGGTCCATATTTATCAGATGTTATTGGTCACAGACACATGTTTATCAGATGTTATTGGTCACAGACACATGTTTATCAAATGTTATTGGTCCATGTTTATCAGATGTTATTGGTCACAGACACATATTTAGCAGATGTTATTGGTCACATGTACATGTTTATCAGATGTTATTGGTCACATGTACATGTTTATCAGATGTTATTGGTCACAGACACATGTTTATCAGATGTTATTGGTCCATATTTATCAGATGTTATTGGTCCATATTTAACAGATGTTATTGGTCACAGACACATATTTATCAGATGTTATTGGTCCATATTTATCAGATGTTATTGGTCCATATTTATCAGATGTTATTGGTCCATATTTATCAGATGTTATTGGTCCATGTTTATCAGATGTTATTGGTCCATATTTATCAGATGTTATTGGTCCATGTTTATCAGATGTTATTGGTCCATGTTTATCAGATGTTATTGGTCCATATTTATCAGATGTTATTGGTCCATGTTTATCAGATGTTATTGGTCCATGTTTATCAGATGTTATTGGTCACAGACACATGTTTATCAGATGTTATTGGTCACAGACACATATTTATCAGATGTTATTGGTCCATATTTATCAGATGTTATTGGTCCATATATATCAGATGTTATTGGTCCATATTTATCAGATGTTATTGGTCACAGACACATGTTTATCAGATGTTATTGGTCACAGACACATGTTTATCAAATGTTATTGGTCCATGTTTATCAGATGTTATTGGTCACAGACACATATTTAGCAGATGTTATTGGTCACATGTACATGTTTATCAGATGTTATTGGTCACATGTACATGTTTATCAGATGTTATTGGTCACAGACACATGTTTATCAGATGTTATTGGTCCATATTTATCAGATGTTATTGGTCCATATTTAACAGATGTTATTGGTCACAGACACATATTTATCAGATGTTATTGGTCCATATTTATCAGATGTTATTGGTCCATATTTAACAGATGTTATTGGTCACAGACACATATTTATCAGATGTTATTGTGGGTTGTAGTGAAACGCTTGTGTTCCTAGCTCCAACAGTGCAGTAGTATCTAACTAAATGTTTGTGTTCCTAGCTCCAACAGTGCAGTAATATCTAACAATTCACAACAACACACACACATCTAAAAGTAAAAGAATGGAATTAATGAAATAAAGACAAATATAAATATTAGGATGAGCAATGACGGAGTAGCATTGACTAGAATACAGTAGAATAGAGTATATACTGTACATATGAGATGAGTAAATCACTATGTCAACATTATGTCTATGTATATAGGGCAGCAGCCTCTAAGGTGCAGGGTTGAGTAACCGGGTGGTAGCCGGATAGTGATGGCTATTTTAACAGTTTAATGGCCTTGAGATGAAAGCTGTTTTTCAGTCTCTCAGTCCCAGCTTTGATGCACCTGTACTGACCTCGCCTTCTGGATGATATGGGGGTGAACAGGCAGTGGCTCGGGTGGTTGATATCCTTTATGATATTTTATGCCTTCCTGTGACATCGGGTGGTGTGGGTGTCCTGGAGGGCAGGCAGTGTGCCCCCGGTGATGCGTTGGGCAGATCGCACCACTCTCTGGAGAGCTCTGCGGTTGCGGGCGGTGCAGTTTCCATACCAGGCGGTGATACAGCCAGACAGGATGCTTTCAATTGTGCATCTGTAAAAGTTTCGGAGGGTCTTAGGGGCCAAGCTGAATTTCTTCAGCCTCCTGAGGTTGAAGAGGCGCTGTTGCGAGGCGCCACACGGTCTGATGATGTTAATAATGACTGTAAACTCTTTTGGCCTCGAGGAGTGTCTCCTCTTTACCATCAAAGACTGTGATTTAATCACCAATACATGAAGCCAATCATCAGACTGGAGAAATGCTGGGATTTAATTCTACTCCACACACACACACACACACACACACACACACACACACACATACACACCGACCAGCTCGTCAGCGTTCTGCTCATTGATTAAAATCTGTTCAGCACCGTTCCAGACAGCAGACAGACAGCTAGGAGTGAGGCTGAAGCATCAAAGCAGTTTTAAAACGCTGGACTTCTTAAATGACTGGAGCTGATTGACGTTATTAGAATTAATGTATTCACAGTTTTATCTAGGAGTTTCAGAGATACTTTAACTTGCTTAGAACTCAATAGCTTTTGCAAAACCCGGCACCATCAGATCTAACTCGTGGGAATCGAACTTGATTTAATTTTGCCAATAAAGTCTCAATACTTTTAAAAGTAAAAAATGGTGTTATTCAACAAGACTTAATTAAACTATGAAATAAAGCCTTAGTTTTTAAAAGGACAATCCAATCCGGAAGCTGACTGTGATGCCAGTTTTGCCTCAGTCCATACTGGCCCGCGCCATCTCATCCCATCGTGTGTGTGTGTGTGTGTGTGTGTGTGTGTGTGTGTGTGTGTGTGTGTGTGTGTGTGTGTGTGTGTGTGTGAGAGAGAGAGAGAAATGGCCCTGAAACCCTGAAGTTGTTAACTAGGATCCTTCCCTTGTTTATCCCACAGCTAGGATCTGATTGCATACTAGGGCTGCTCTAGGGGGGCCTCTGGTCTCTAAGTATGCCCCAAGGAAGGGAGGAAGAGGGCAGACTGGCACACCCCAATGTCTCTACGGCTGTTTCCAGACTCTGGTCTCTCAGTGCCCTCAGGGGTACAAGTACCCTCAGGGGCAAACAGGACAAACCCCAGTCTCACAGGCTAACTGACAATACACACTGTCTGTTGGTGTGTCTGTCTGGGCCCAGATATGAAACAATGTCCCTCAGTGACAGACACATTTGAAGACAGCCCTATATTATTCAAATGATCAACAACTTCCTCTAGGAGTTCCTAGATGACCCTATCCAGCTGATGAAATGCCATGTAGCTAGAAACAGACAGTAGACTTTTATAGGGCGAAATGGCCAAAATATCAATGTTTTTGAAACATAAAAGTTCTAAATATGCTTTTGAGTAGTTCATGACCCTAAGGTGGCAGCTGATCAATGATATGAGGCTTTCTCTATTCTGATTGTTTAATACCATTTCAATCCAACTTCCAGACATCTTTTTCCTTCACATTTTCATACATTTTCAGCTCTTGTTAGCATTTCCACACTGTGCCCATCAGAGCTAGCTGGGCAAAAATATGGGCAAAAATATGTGCCTAGTTATTTGATGAACTGTTGGAGTCATGGAAATAGAATGATTGTTTTAATTCTATAGTTGGAATATCGTGTGCAGCACCTTGAATACATTGTTGTTTGACATGACAATGAATTAATAATCCAGGGAGGAGTTATTGACAGGGTAGGAACCAAAGTGTTGGTCATGTTTCCAGGTGAACCTAATTAGATGTTACATTAAGTTTTCTTACCTCCAGCTAGCTAGCTAGCATATTCATGCTTCGCCTATTCCTCTCTGATTTAGAAGATACCGTTGCACAAACAACGTGCTTATCTAGGTCTACACCAGCACTAGTACCAGGCTGTATTCGCTAGCTAGCTACGTTTGCAGCTAACTAACGATTGATTAGCATTAGCGGTTAACAAAATGTATTTCTAACAACACCTTGCTAAGAATAGACAAACTAGCAGACAGTAGGATACAAACTAATAGTGTAATTCTAGAAGGCTTGTGGAAAGCAGCATGTCACCAACATCTCTCTGCATCCATCTGACCATGCAGAGGGAACGGAAAGAAAGTTCTCTAGACTCACGTGGTCGAGAAACTGCTCTCTCATTGAGTGGCAGGGGGCGGGGCTTGGTGTGACAGGGGGGCGGGGCTTGGTGTGGGAAGTGGAATGCAGCAGGAGGAGAAAGACGATTCAAGTAGCAAACAGAGTGAACTGTAAAAATGGACACGAGTTGGAGCTGCATATCGCATTTAACAAGACAAACATTGAAATACCGTCAGAGAAGGTCAAGTAGAAACCCAAACCGGTTCCTGCATCAATACGGGTGTGTAGTCAGATAAGGTATACCGCCCAGCCTTATACTTTACCTGTTCAGATGAATAGCCAGGTAGAGAGAAACAGACAGTACCTGTTCAGATGAATAGCCAGGTAGATAGAAACAGACAGTACCTGTTCAGATGAATAGCCAGGTAGATAGAAACAGACAGTACCTGTTCAGATGAATAGCCAGGTAGAGAGAAACAGACAGTACCTGTTCAGTTGAATAGCCAGGTAGAGAGAAACAGACAGTACCTGTTCAGATGAATAGCCAGGTAGAGAGAAACAGACAGTACCTGTTCAGTTGAATAGCCAGGTAGAGAGAAACAGACAGTACCTGTTCAGATGAATAGCCAGGTAGATAGAAACAGACAGTACCTGTTCAGATGAATAGCCAGGTAGAGAGAAACAGACAGTACCTGTTCAGATGAATAGCCAGGTAGAGAGAAACAGACAGTACCTGTTCAGATGAATAGCCGGGTAGATAGAAACAGACAGTACCTGTTCAGATGAATAGCCAGGTAGATAGAAACAGACAGTACCTGTTCAGATGAATAGCCAGGTAGATAGAAACAGACAGTACCTGTTCAGATGAATAGCCAGGTAGATAGAAACAGACAGTACCTGTTCAGATGAATAGCCAGGTAGATTGAAACAGACAGTACCTGTTCAGATGAATAGCCAGGTAGATAGAAACAGACAGTACCTGTTCAGATGAATAGCCAGGTAGATAGAAACAGACAGTACCTGTTCAGTTGAATAGCCAGGTAGATAGAAACAGACAGTACCTGTTCAGATGAATAGCCGGGTAGATAGAAACAGACAGTACCTGTTCAGATGAATAGCCAGGTAGATAGAAACAGACAGTACCTGTTCAGATGAATAGCCAGGTAGTTCGAAACAGACAGTACCTGTTCAGAGAGAGGAGCGATCCAGCCAGTGGTCTTTGTGGGCGACTCAGCTAGTCATATGATCTCTGTGCTGTTGGGCCTCCTGATGCCTTTACAACAGGAGCTATTTTTAGTACTGAGAGACCCAGCTGTTTCTCCTCTCCCTCTGTCATGGCTGATTCTTGTGCCAGCAGTAGGCTGCTGTTCCCTTCTCCCTCCCTGCTCCCCTGAGAACCATTCTGTTCTGAGGGAATAATGGTCCAAGGAGGAGGAGAAGGGGAGGAAGAGGAGACGGGATGGAGGGAGAATGGACCTCCTCCTGACAGAGATTAATTGTTATTTTTTTGTGTTATGTTAAACACAATAGCAACTGTTACTCCAGGCCAGCTCAACATCTTTTTGGCTTTGTTTGCATTCCAAATAAAACCTGATTCCCTATATAGTACACTACTTTTCACCGGGGGCCCATAATGATTAGTGATGATTTAGGGAATGTGTTGCCATTCAACTCAGTCTACTAACTCAGTGCACACATTGATATGCGTACAACGGTGCTTGGGGGTTGAGGGGCGGGGGGGGGGGGGGGGGGGACAGTAACTAAAGACGGGTTAATGAAAGCCCGTGTCTCTGTTTAGTCCTGACTCATAACATCTTAAAAAAGTGTCAGACATTGCCAAACATAGAATCCAAACAGGCATTGCCAAACATAGAATCTGAACAGACATTGCCAAACATAGAATCTGAACAGACATTGCCAAACATAGAATCTGAACAGACATTGCCAAACATAGAATCTGAACAGACATTGCCAAACATGGAATCTGAACAGACATTGCCAAACATAGAATCTGAACAGACATTGCCAAACATGGAATCTGAACAGACATTGCCAAACATAGAATCTGAACAGACATTGCCAAACATAGAATCTGAACAGACATTGCCAAACATAGAATCTGAACAGACATTGCCAAACATAGAATCTGAACAGACATTGCCAAACATAGAATCTGAACAGACATTGCCAAACATAGAATCTGAACAGACATTGCCAAACATAGAATCTGAACAGACATTGCCAAACATAGAATCTGAACAGACATTGCCAAACATGGAATCTGAACAGACATTGCCAAACATGGAATCTGAACAGACATTGCCAAACATAGAATCTGAACAGACATTGCCAAACATGGAATCTGAACAGACATTGCCAAACATGGAATCTGAACAGACATTGCCAAACATGGAATCTGAACAGACATTGCCAAACATAGAATCTGAACAGACATTGCCAAACATAGAATCTGAACAGACATTGCCAAACATAGAATCTGAACAGACATTGCCAAACATAGAATCTGAACAGACATTGCCAAACATAGAATCTGAACAGACATTGCCAAACATAGAATCTGAACAGACATTGCCAAACATAGAATCTGAACAGACATTGCCAAACATGGAATCTGAACAGACATTGCCAAACATGGAATCTGAACAGACATTGCCAAACATGGAATCTGAACAGACATTGCCAAACATGGAATCTGAACAGACATTGCCAAACATGGAATCTAAACAGACATTGCCAAACATAGAATCTGAACAGACATTGCCAGACATGGAATCTGAACAGACATTGCCAAACATGGAATCTGAACAGACATTGCCAAACATGGAATCTGAACAGACATTGCCAAACATAGAATCTGAACAGACATTGCCAAACATGGAATCTGAACAGACATTGCCAAACATGGAATCTGAACAGACATTGCCAAACATAGAATCTGAACAGACATTGCCAAACATAGAATCTGAACAGACATTGCCAAACATAGAATCTGAACAGACATTGCCAAACATAGAATCTGAACAGACATTGCCAAACAAAGAATCTGAACAGACATTGCCAAACATAGAATCTGAACAGACATTGCCAAACATAGAATCTGAACAGACATTGCCAAACATAGAATCTGAACAGACATTGCCAAACATAGAATCTGAACAGCATTTGATTCCACCATTCTTTTTGTTTTGTTTTTTTTTTTTGCCAAAAAAGAATCATGTAAAGTTTCAAATGACAGCTCAGTGGTCTAAAATACTTAAGTGAAAATACTTTTTTTTGGGAGGGGGGGGGGGTTTTGTACTTGATGATTTATATTTTTAACACTTTTTTTTCCTAGAGAAAATCAAGTTTTCCCTGACAGCCAAAAGTCATTACATTTTTAATGCTTCGCAGGACAGGAGATGGTCCAATTCATGCACTTATCAAGAGAACATTCCTTCTGCCTCTGATCTGGAGGACATTTTTAATGCTTAGCAGGACAGGAGATGGTCCAATTCATGCACTTATCAAGATAACATTCCTTCTGCCTCTGATCTGGAGGACATTTTTAATGCTTAGCAGGACAGGAGATGGTCCAATTCATGCACTTATCAAGAGAACATTCCTTCTGCCTCTGATCTGGAGGACATTTTTAATGCTTAGCAGGACAGGAGATGGTCCAATTCATGCACTTATCAAGAGAACATTCCTTCTGCCTCTGATCTGGCGGACATTTTTAATGCTTAGCAGGACAGGAGATGGTCCAATTCATGCACTTATCAAGAGAACATTCCTTCTGCCTCTGATCTAGAGGACATGTTTAATGCTTAGCAGGACAGGAGATGGTCCAATTCATGCACTTATCAAGAGAACATTCCTTCTGCCTCTGATCTGGAGGACATTTTTAATGCTTAGCAGGACAGGAGATGGTCCAATTCATGCACTTATCAAGAGAACATTCCTTCTGCCTCTGATCTGGAGGACATTTTTAATGCTTAGCAGGACAGGAGATGGTCCAATTCATGCACTTATCAAGAGAACATTCCTTCTGCCTCTGATCTGGAGGACATTTTTAATGCTTAGCAGGACAGGAGATGGTCCAATTCATGCACTTATCAAGAGAACATTCCTTCTGCCTCTGATCTGGAGGACATTTTTAATGCTTAGCAGGACAGGAGATGGTCCAATTCATGCACTTATCAAGAGAACATTCCTTCTGCCTCTGATCTGGAGGACATTTTTAATGCTTAGCAGGACAGGAGATGGTCCAATTCATGCACTTATCAAGAGAACATTCCTTCTGCCTCTGATCTGGAGGACATTTTTAATGCTTAGCAGGACAGGAGATGGTCCAATTCATGCACTTATCAAGAGAACATTCCTTCTGCCTCTGATCTGGCGGACATTTTTAATGCTTAGCAGGACAGGAGATGGTCCAATTCATGCACTTATCAAGAGAACATTCCTTCTGCCTCTGATCTGGAGGACATGTTTAATGCTTAGCAGGACAGGAGATGGTCCAATTCATGCACTTATCAAGAGAACATTCCTTCTGCCTCTGATCTGGAGGACATTTTTAATGCTTAGCAGGACAGGAGATGGTCCAATTCATGCACTTATCAAGAGAACATTCCTTCTGCCTCTGATCTGGAGGACATTTTTAATGCTTAGCAGGACAGGAGATGGTCCAATTCATGCACTTATCAAGAGAACATTCCTTCTGCCTCTGATCTGGAGGACATTTTTAATGCTTAGCAGGACAGGAGATGGTCCAATTCATGCACTTATCAAGATAACATTCCTTCTGCCTCTGATCTGGAGGACATTTTTAATGCTTAGCAGGACAGGAGATGGTCCAATTCATGCACTTATCAAGAGAACATTCCTTCTGCCTCTGATCTGGAGGACATTTTTAATGCTTAGCAGGACAGGAGATGGTCCAATTCATGCACTTATCAAGAGAACATTCCTTCTGCCTCTGATCTGGAGGACATTTTTAATGCTTAGCAGGACAAGAGATGGTCCAATTCATGCACTTATCAAGAGAACATTCCTTCTGCCTCTGATCTGGAGGACTCACTAAACACAAATGCTTTGTTTGTAAATTATGTCTGAGGGTTAGAGTGTGACCCTGGCTATCCGTTAACACAATAAATAAGAAAATAATGCTGTCCGGGTTTGCTTAATATAAGGAATTTAAATTGATTCCTACTATTACATGGCCTACTTATACTACCGTTCAAAAGTTTGGGGTTTTTGAAAGAAAAGCACATGTTTTGTCCATTAAAATAACATCAAATTGATCAGAAATACAGTGTAGACATTGTTAATGTTGTAAATGACTATTGAGGCTGGAAACGGCAAATTATTTTATGGAATATCTACAGAGGTCCATTATCAGCAACCATCACTCCTGTGTTCCAATGGCACGTTGTGTTAGCTAATTCAAGTTTATCATTTTAAAAGTCTAATTGATCATTAGAAAACCCTTTTGCAATTATGTTAGCACAGCTGAAAACTGTTGTCCTGATTTAAAGAAGCAATAAAACTGGCCTTCTTTAGACTAGTTGAGTGTCTGGAGCATCAGCATTTGTGGGTTCTATTACAGGTTGCGTTGATGTGCACTATGGTGTTTGAGGGGGGAGGAGGGGGGGGGGGTATTGTGGTAAATCACTAAAGCACTAAAGCCACAGTTGCCTGTGTCTCCGTTCAGTCTTAACTCATAACATATTAACTTATGCATATGGATTCCTTTTTTTGAAGCACTTAGTTGAACCGTCTTGTGATGTTCCAAGCATGCGTTATCAACGGGTAGGCCTACTTTTTGTTGATTACTTCAAATGCATGCTCCTCTTGTTTTTGACTTAGACCCAGAGAGAGAAGGACAGAAGAGGAACCCTGACAGTCATACATGGATACTGTTACTTTTGATTTGTGTGTCTGTGGTACATTATTCACTATATAACATAGGACTACAGTAGGGAATACTGGTGTTGTTGACCAAATCAACATCTAATTGTATTTGTCATGTAAACAGTTTACCACAGCTTTGTAATAGAAGAGGTGGTATGTCTGGTAATAGAAGAGGTGGTAATAGAAGATGTAGTAATAGAAGAGGTGGTATGTCTGGTAATAGAAGAGGTGGTAATAGAAGAGGTGGTAATAGAAGAGGTGGTAATAGAAGAGGTGGTATGTCTGGTAATAGAAGAGGTGGTAATAGAAGAGGTGGTATGTCTAGTAATAGAAGAGGTGGTAATAGAAGAGGTGGTATGTCTAGTAATAGAAGAGGTGGTAATAGAAGAGGTGGTATGTCTAGTAATAGAAGAGGTGGTAATAGAAGATGTAGTAATAGAAGAGGTGGTATGTCTAGTAATAGAAGAGGTGGTAATAGAAGATGTAGTAATAGAAGAGGTGGTATATCTGGTAATAGAAGAGGTGGTATGTCTGGTAATAGAAGAGGTGGTAATAGAAGAGGCGGTATGTCTAGTAATAGAAGAGGTGGTAATAGAAGAGGTGGTGTGTCTAGTAATAGAAGAGGTGGTAATAGAAGAGGTGGTATGTCTAGTAATAGAAGAGGTGGTAATAGAAGAGGTGGTATGTCTAGTAATAGAAGAGGTGGTAATAGAAGATGTGGTAATAGAAGAGGTGGTATGTCTAGTAATAGAAGAGGTGGTATGTCTAGTAATAGAAGGGGTGGTATGTCTAGTAATAGAAGAGGTGGTATGTCTAGTAATAGAAGAGGTGGTAATAGAAGATGTAGTAATAGAAGAGGTGGTATGTCTAGTAATAGAAGAGGTGGTATGTCTAGTAATAGAAGAGGTGGTAATAGAAGAGGTGGTATGTCTAGTAATAGAAGAGGTGGTATGTCTAGTAATAGAAGAGGTGGCATGTCTAGTAATAGAAGAGGTGGTAATAGAAGAGGTGGTATGTCTAGTAATAGAAGAGGTGGTATGTCTAGTAATAGAAGTGGTGTGTGTGTGTGTGTGTGTGTGTGTGTGTGTGTGTGTGTGTGTGTGTGTGTGTGTGTGTGTGTGTGTGTGTGTGTGTGTGTTTGTGTGTGGTGATACGAAGGTTGTAAGGTTGTACGGAGTGATTAAAGGGCAAATAACTTTGCCTGATACATTCACAAATTAATTACCCAGCCGGACTGAACACACCTTTCCAATTTGTCATGTCTCTATTAGATGGTACTCCAGTTATTTCCTGTTCCACACCGTCCCCTGCTTATGACACGTCAGGAAGTCAACACTCTTTATTATTAAATTACGCATGTCATGGCTAGAGGACAAATTAGCATATTTCAATTTAATATATGCAGTATATTCGCTGAGGACAATTGTAGCTAATGATAACGCTAGGTACCGCAAAACTGTCTCTCTCTTTCTCTCAGACCTGTGGGTAGCTGCTATATGAATATAACATGCCTTACGTGGACTCCTGGGTTATTACGGTTCATTTGCATTTGAGTGGCAGCAGGATTATATTGATGTTGAATGCTGAATGAGATTGAGTCAATGAGTTTGACGTGCGGCTCAACAAACTAGCCACGGCCACAAACCCTTTTTTCTGAAGGATAATGATTATTATTTATTTTTAAACACGTTTTTTGTTACTCATGGAGGTACTTTGTGTATATAAATCTCAGATAAAAATGTGGACAGGCTGCATGATCACGTCTGCTGTAGCTGACGTTTGTAGATCTCCTGCAGACGCGGCCTTATTCCAACCAAACCCTTACAGTTAGATTTTAAACCGTACAGAGTGGAGAGGAGAGGAGAGCAAAAAAGAAAGTTCTAGAGACTTCTTCAGCAGACTGATCTGAAAGGCCATGACACTTCACATTAACAGGAACACCCTCACAGCAAGAGCCTTTTTGATTGGCTGGTGGGTGGCGGCGGTGACAGAGAGAGAGAGAGAGAGAGCGAGAGAGTGCGCACGTCTCAAATGGCACCCTATTCCCTATATAGTGCACTACTTTTGACCAGGGCCCATAAGCACATCAAAAAAAGGGCCTAGCTATGTGGCCGAGGCTGTTAAGACGTGTCGAAACTAGTGTAAAGGAGTAGGGTGCCAATCGGGACGTAGACAGAGAGAGAAAAGTGAGAACAGCTCTTCTTGTCTGTCTTCATTGACATTTCCATGGCGGCTGGTCTCTCCTTTCTCTCCGAGTGACCTCTATGAATTTAATTAGCATATTGTAGACCTGGAGGGGTTTTGGTTTAAAGATCACCCCTTCATTCTGACTCCCCGACCGGGCCCCACATCATGGATACATCCCAAATTGCATCCCAATTCCCTACATAGTGCACTCGGTTTGACCAGAGCCCTATAGGCCTTAGGATGCTATTTGGGACGCAGGACCAGTGATTCTCGCAGGGTTCAGAATCTGAATGGAAGGGAAATAATGAGCTCTTGTAGTCGTTAAATGATATCCTCTCCACTCCACAAGCCATCACTCTAGTTCATAATGAATGTAGCCCCAGCCTTATAGGCTTCGGTGATTAAGACAGTGGCCCTGTGAACTAAATTAGTTGTGAACGTATGGAACACTATTTACCTGTGTGAAACATCCAATCAGGTGAGCCTATGTTATCCCTCCTTTACAACCAGCTGGATCGTTGGGAGCATACATACATGATTTGCTACACAGACACGGGTCAACCGTCTGGGAATTTCCAGGGATAAGGTCATATATATATAATACCCCTGTGAAACATTTCATCTTTTTAATTTTCTAGATATGAACTGAGTAAGGAAGGTAAATGTAGTACTGGTGATGTTCTGTTGAACTGACACGTCAGAGTTGAGTTGTAATTGTGTATATATATATATATATAATCTTACAAAGGCCGTGCTAATTTGATATTGATATACTCAGAACACTTACATCACTTTCACGTCTACTGTACTGTGCTGCAATTGGTCTACTGTAGACCAGGTAGTCTCTGATTGGTCTACTGTAGACCAGGTAGTCCCTGATTGGTCTACTGTAGACCAGGTAGTCCCTGATTGGTCTACTGTAGACAAGGTAGTCCCTGATTGGTCTACTGTAGACCAGGTAGTCCCTGATTGGTATACTGTAGACCAGGTAGTCCCTGATTGGTCTACTGTAGACAAGGTAGTCCATGATTGGTCTACTGTAAACCAGGTAGTCCCTGATTGGTATACTGTAGACCAGGTAGTCTCTGATTGGTCTACTGTAGACCAGGTAGTCCCTGATTGGTCTACTGTAGACCAGATAGTCCCTGATTGGTCTACTGTAGACCAGGTAGTCCCTGATTGGTCTACTGTAGACCAGGTAGTCCCTGATTGGTCTACTGTAGACCAGGTAGTCCCTGATTGGTCTACTGTAGACCAGGTAGTCCCTGATTGGTCTACTGTAGACCAGGTAGTCCCTGATTGGTCTACTGTAGACAAGGTAGTCCCTGATTGGTCTACTGTAGACCAGGTAGTCCCTGATTGGTCTACTGTAGACCAGGTAGTCTCTGATTGGTCAACTGTAGACCAGATAGTACCTGATTGGTCTACTATAGGGTTACAATTCTCGTAGCATTTCCAAAATTCCTTGGTGTTCCAGAAATCCTGGTTGGAAGATTCCTGGATTACTGGAAAACCAGGGTATTTGGGGGAAGTTACTGGTATTTTGCTAACTTATTCTACTGTCACAAGAGAAAGAGTGTAAAGTTGGGCGTACAATTTGAAACCGAGACCCCACAGACAATAGACATGACATGTTTCCCAAGCCCTGGGCTAATGTGGATGTGTTCTACCATGACAAATGACTGTCTCTTTCTTAGGCTATTATCACTCTCTGCTCTGCATCACAGACCATAAATGTTTATGACAGGGAGTAGCAGAAAACTGAGACACACACACACACACACACACACACCACACACAATATTTTGATCATCAGTCTTTCTAACACATGAAGACTCTGTTGCTGCCTGTTATAAACTAACACATGAAGACTCTGTTGCTGCCTGTTATAAACTAACACATGAAGACTCTGTTGCTGCCTGTTATAAACTAACACATGAAATTGCTTAGTGGCTTGTGATGTCAGCTAAGGCATTTAATTTGGTGATTTATCACCGGTTTACCACAAAGCTCTTCACTCTGACACTGCGACACGCCACTTTGTCGCCACATGTTGCCACATGTCTTATGTAGTGTCTATGGACCACATGTCTTATGTAGTGTCTATGGACCACATGTCTTATGTAGTGTCTATGGACCACATGTCTTATGTAGTGCCTATGGACCACATGTCTTATGTAGTGCCTATGGACCACATGTCGTATGTAGTGCCTATGGACCACATGTCTTATGTAGTGTCTATGGACCACATGTCTTATGTAGTGTCTATGGACCACATGTCTTATGTAGTGCCTATGGACCACATGTCTTATGTAGTGTCTATGGACCACATGTCTTATGTAGTGTCTATGGACCACATGTCTTATGTAGTGTCTATGGACCACATGTCTTATGTAGTGCCTATGGACCACATGTCTTATGTAGTGTCTATGGACCACATGTCTTATGTAGTGCCTATGGACCACATGTCTTATGTAGTGCCTATGGACCACATGTCTTATGTAGTGCCTATGGACCACATGTCTTATGTAGTGTCTATGGACCACATGTCTTATGTAGTGTCTATGGACCACATGTCTTATGTAGTGTCTATGGACCACATGTCTTATGTAGTGTCTAGGGACCAAATGTCTTATGTAGTGCCTATGGACCACATGTCTTATGTAGTGCCTATGGACCACATGTCTTATGTAGTTCATATAGACCACATGTCTTATGTAGTGCCTAGGGACCACATGTCTTATGTAGTGTCTAGAGACCACATGTCTTATGTAGTGCCTATAGACCACATGTCTTATGTAGTGTCTATAGACCACATGTCTTATGTAGTGTCTATGGACCACATGTCTTATGTAGTGTCTATGGACCACATGTCTTATGTAGTGCCTATAGACCACATGTTTTATGTAGTGTCTAGGGACCACATGTCTTATGTATTGTCTAGAGACCACATTCCTTATGTAGTGCCTATAGACCACATGTCTTATGTAGTGGCTAGGGACCACATGTCTTATGTAGTGCCTCGGGACCACATGTCTTATGTAGTGCATATGGACCACTTGTCTTATGTAGTGCTATGGACCACATGTCTTATGTAGTACTATGGACCACATGTCTTATGTAGTGCTATGGACCACATGTCTTATGTAGTGCTATGGACCACATGTCTTATGTAGTGCTATGGACCAAATTCCTTATGTAGTGTCTATAGACCACATGTCGTATGTAGTGCTATGGACCACGTCGTATGTAATGCTATGGACCACAGGTCGTATGTAGTGCTATGGACCACATGTCTTATGTAGTGCTATGGACCACATGTCGTATGTAGTGCTATGGACCACATGTCTTATGTAGTGCTATGGACCACATGTCTTATGTAGTGCTATGGACCACATGTCTTATGTAGTGCTATGGACCACATGTCTTATGTAGTGCTATGGACCACATGTCTTATGTAGTGTCTATGGACCGCATGTCTTATGTAGTGCTATGGACCACATGTCTTATGTAGTGCTATGGACCACATGTCTTATGTAGTGCTATGGACCACATGTCTTATGTAGTGCTATGGACCACATGTCTTATGTAGTGCTATGGACCACATGTCTTATGTAGTGTCTATGGACCGCATGTCTTATGTAGTGCTATGGACCACATGTCTTATGTAGTGCTATGGACCACATGTCTTATGTAGTGCTATGGACCACATGTCTTATGTAGTGTCTATGGACCACATGTCTTATGCAGTGTCTAGGGACCACATGTCTTATGTAGTGTCTATGGACCGCATGTCTTATGTAGTGCTATGGACCACATGTCTTATGTAGTGCTATGGACCACATGTCTTATGTATTGCTATGGACCACATGTCTTATGTAGTACTATGGACCACATGTCTTATGTAGTGCTATGGACCACATGTCTTATGTAGTGCTATGGACCACATGTCTTATGTATTGCTATGGACCACATGTCTTATGTAGTACTATGGACCACATGTCTTATGTAGTGCTATGGACCACATGTCTTATGTAGTGCTATGGACCACATGTCTTATGTAGTGCTATGGACCACATGTCTTATGTAGTGTCTATGGACCGCATGTCTTATGTAGTGCTATGGACCACATGTCTTATGTAGTGTCTATGGACCGCATGTCTTATGTAGTGCTATGGACCACATCGTATGTAATGCTATGGACCGCATGTCGTATGTAATGCTATGGACCACATGTCTTATGTAGTGCTATGGACCACATGTCTTATGTAATGCTATGGACCACATCTCTAATGTAGTGCCTAGGGATAGTCATTGATAACGCCACAGGACGTCAAAGTTCCATCTTTAATCAGATGTATTCATTTTTTTCCAAAACAAAAAACTATTTGGTGGAATGTGCTTTGTGGCTGCCGCGAAAAAGGCTAGTGACATGTCGTCTTGGAGACGACGTTCATATGCTTTGACTCAAGTGTTCCGTTTGTACATGTGTATTTGCGGGACACAACAAAAAAAGAAACCAAGCCAAGCATCACACAGTTCTTCTCCCTAAAATCCCCTTCCTGTCTCACTTATTCAATTTGAGTTCTGACCGCTCCTTACATACACCCAGTGCTGAGTGCCCACAGAAGCTCCAGTTAGCCCTACAGAAATAAATGCCTATAAACTCTAGTTCATAATGAATGTTGCCCCGGCCTGTGTGTTCTTTGGTGATTACGACAGTGGCCCTGTGACCTAAATTAGGTGAGCCGTCGTAGATGGAACAACAGGAATGAGGACTGCCGTCGTAGATGGAACAACGGGAATGAGGACTGCCGTCGTAGATGGAACAACGGGAATGAGGACTGTCACGATAGATGGAACAACAGGGTTGAGGACTGTCGTGGTAGATGGAACAACAGGATTGAGGACTGTCGTGGTAGATGGAACAACGGGAATGAAGACTGTCACGATAGATGGAACAACGGGAATGAAGACTGTCACGATAGATGGAACAACGGGAATGAGGACTGCCGTCGTAGATGGAACAACGGGAATGAGGACTGTCGTGGTAGATGGAACAACGGGAATGAGGACTGTCGTGGTAGATGGAACAACAGGAATGAAGACTGTCACGGTAGATGGAACAACAGGGATGAGGACTGCCACGGTAGATGGAACAACAGGAATGAGGACTGCCACGGTAGATGTAACAACAGGAATGAGGACTGCTATGGTAGATGGAACAACAGGGATGAGGACTGCCATTGCAGATGGAACAATAGGAATGAGGACTGCCACGGTAGATGGAACAACAGGAATGAAGACTGTCACGGTAGATGGAACAACAGGAATGAAGACTGTCACGGTAGATGGAACAACAGGGATGAGGACTGCCACGGTAGATGGAACAACGGGAATGAAGACTGCCACGGTAGATGGAACAACTGGAATGAAGACTGTCACGATAGATGTATCATCAGGAATGAGGACTGCCACGGTAGATGGAACAACGGGAATGAAGACTGTCATTGTAGATGGAACAACGGGAATGAAGACTGTCATTGTAGATGGAACAACGGGAATTGAGACTGCCACGGTAGATGGAACAACGGGAATGAAGACTGCCACGGTAGATGTATCATCAGGAATGAGGACTGCCACGGTAGATGTATCATCAGGAATGAGGACTGCCACGGTAGATGTATCATCAGGAATGAGGACTGCCACGGTAGATGGAACAACGGGAATGAAGACTGTCATTGTAGATGGAACAACGGGAATGAAGACTGCCACGGTAGATGGAACAACGGGAATGAAGACTGCCACGGTAGATGGAACAACGGGAATGAAGACTGCCACGGTAGATGTATCATCAGGAATGAGGACTGCCACGGTAGATGTATCATCAGGAATGAGGACTGCCACGGTAGATGGAACAACAGGAATGAAGACTGTCACGGTAGATGGAACAACGGGAATGAGGACTGCCACGGTAGATGGAACAACGGGAATGAAGACTGTCACGGTAGATGGAACAACAGGAATGAAGACTGTCATTGTAGATGGAACAACGGGAATGAAGACTGTCATGGTAGATGGAACAACAGGATTGAGGACTGTCATGGTAGATGGAACAACAGGAATGAGGACTGCCACGGTAGATGTAACAACAGGAATGAGGACTGCCACGGTAGATGTAACAACAGGAATGAGGACTGCCACGGTAGATGGAACAACAGGAATGAGGACTGCCACGGTAGATGGAACAACAGGAATGAGGACTGCCACGGTAGATGGATCATCAGGAATGAGGACTGCCACGGTAGATGTATCATCAGGAATGAGGACTGCCACGGTAGATGTATCATCAGGAATGAGGACTGCCACGGTAGATGTAACAACAGGGATGAAGACTGCCACGGTAGATGGATCATCAGGAATGAGGACTGCCACGGTAGATGGAACAACATGAATGAGGACTGCCACGGTAGATGGAATAACAGGGATGAGGACTGCCACGGTAGATGGAACAACAGGAATGAGGACTGCCACGGTAGATGGAATAACAGGGATGAGGACTGCCACGGTAGATGGAACAACAGGAATGAGGACTGCCACGGTAGATGGAATAACAGGGATGAGGAATGCCACGGTAGATGGAACAACAGGGATGAGGACTGCCACGGTAGATAGAACAACAGGGATGAGGACTGCTGGGGTAGATGGAACAATAGGAATGAGGACTGCTATGGTAGATGGAACAACAGGGATGAGGACTGCCACGGTAGATGGAACAACAGAAATGAGGACTGCCACAGTAGATGTAACAACAGGAATGAGGACTGCTATGGTAGATGGAACAACAGGGATGAGGACTGCCATTGCAGATGGAACAATAGGAATGAGGACTGCCACGGTAGATGGAACAACAGGAATGAGGACTGCCACGGTAGATGGAATAAGAGGGATGAGGACTGCCACGGTAGATGTATCATCAGGAATGAAGACTGCCACGGTAGATGCATCATCAGGAATGAGGACTGCCACGGTAGATGGAACAACAGGAATGAGGACTGCCACGATAGATGGATCATCAGGAATGAGGACTGCCACAGTAGATGGAACAACAGGAATGAGGACTGCCACAGTAGATGTAACAACAGGGATGAGGACTGCCACGGTAGATGGAACAACAGGAATGAGGACTTCCACGGTAGATGGAATAACAGGGATGAGGACTGCCACAGTAGATGGATCATCAGGAATGAGGACTGCCACAGTAGATGGAACAACAGGAATGAGGACTGCCATTGCTGATGGAACAACAGGGATGAGATGAGGACTGCCACGGTAGATGGATCAACAGGGATGAGGACTGCCACGGTAGATGGAACAACAGGGATGAGGACTGCCACAGTAGATGGATCATCAGGAATGAGGACTGCCACAGTAGATTGAACAACAGGAATGAGGACTGCCATTGCTGATGGAACAACAGGGATGAGGACTTCTATGGTAGATGGAACAATAGGAATGAGGACTGCTATGGTAGATGGAACAACAGGGATGAGGACTGCCACGGTAGATGGATCAACAGGGATGAGGACTGCCACGGTAGATGGAACAACAGGGATGAGGACTGCCACGGTAGATGGATCAACAGGGATGAGAACTGCCACGGTAGATGGAATAACAGGGATGAGGACTGCCACGGTAGATGGAACAACAGGGATGAGGACTGCTGTGGTAGATGGAACAATAGGAATGAGGACTGCTATGGTAGATGGAGCAACAGGGATGAGGACTGCCACGGTAGATGGAACAACAGAAATGAGGACTGCCACAGTAGATGTAACAACAGGAATGAGGACTGCTATGGTAGATGGAACAACAGGGATGAGGACTGCCATTGCAGATGGAACAATAGGAATGAGGACTGCCACGGTAGATGGAACAACAGGAATGAGGACTGCCACGGTAGATGGAATAAGAGGGATGAGGACTGCCACGGTAGATGTATCATCAGGAATGAAGACTGCCACGGTAGATGCATCATCAGGAATGAGGACTGCCACGGTAGATGGAACAACAGGAATGAGGACTGCCACGATAGATGGATCATCAGGAATGAGGACTGCCACAGTAGATGGAACAACAGGAATGAGGACTGCCACAGTAGATGTAACAACAGGGATGAGGACTGCCACGGTAGATGGAACAACAGGAATGAGGACTTCCACGGTAGATGGAACAACAGGATTGAGGACTGCCACGGTAGATGGAATAACAGGGATGAGGACTGCCACAGTAGATGGATCATCAGGAATGAGGACTGCCACAGTAGATGGAACAACAGGAATGAGGACTGCCATTGCTGATGGAACAACAGGGATGAGGACTGCCACGGTAGATGGATCAACAGGGATGAGGACTGCCACGGTAGATGGAACAACAGGGATGAGGACTGCCACGGTAGATGGATCAACAGGGATGAGGACTGCCACGGTAGACGGAATAACAGGGATGAGGACTGCCACGGTAGATGGAACAACAGGGATGAGGACTGCTGTGGTAGATGGAACAATAGGAATGAGGACTGCTATGGTAGATGGAGCAACAGGGATGAGGACTGCCACGGTAGATGGAACAACAGAAATGAGGACTGCCACAGTAGATGTAACAACAGGAATGAGGACTGCTATGGTAGATGGAACAACAGTGATGAGGACTGCCATTGCAGATGGAACAATAGGAATGAGGACTGCCACGGTAGATGGAACAACAGGAATGAGGACTTCCACGGTAGATGGAATAACAGGGATGAGGACTGCCACGGTAGATGTATCATCAGGAATGAAGACTGCCACGGTAGATGGATCATCAGGAATGAGGACTGCCACGGTAGATGGAACAACAGGAATGAGGACTGCCACGATAGATGGATCATCAGGAATGAGGACTGCCACAGTAGATGGAACAACAGGAATGAGGACTGCCACAGTAGATGTAACAACAGGGATGAGGACTGCCACGGTAGATGGAACAACAGGAATGAGGACTGCCACGGTAGATGGAACAACAGGATTGAGGACTGCCACGGTAGATGGAATAACAGGGATGAGGACTGCCACAGTAGATGGATCATCAGGAATGAGGACTGCCACAGTAGATTGAACAACAGGAATGAGGACTGCCATTGCTGATGGAACAACAGGGATGAGGACTTCTATGGTAGATGGAACAATAGGAATGAGGACTGCTATGGTAGATGGAACAACAGGGATGAGGACTGCCACGGTAGATGGATCAACAGGGATGAGGACTGCCACGGTAGATGGAACAACAGGGATGAGGACTGCCACGGTAGATGGATCAACAGGGATGAGAACTGCCACGGTAGATGGAATAACAGGGATGAGGACTGCCACGGTAGATGGAACAACAGGGATGAGGACTGCTGTGGTAGATGGAACAATAGGAATGAGGACTGCTATGGTAGATGGAACAACAGGGATGAGGACTGCCACGGTAGATGGAACAACAGAAATGAGGACTGCCACAGTAGATGTAACAACAGGAATGAGGACTGCTATGGTAGATGGAACAACAGGGATGAGGACTGCCATTGCAGATGGAACAATAGGAATGAGGACTGCTATGGTAGATGGAACAACAGGGATGAGGACTGCTATGGTAGATGGAACAATAGGAATGAGGACTGCTATGGTAGATGGAACAACAGGGATGAGGACTGTCACTGTAGATGGAACAACAGGGATGAGGAATCCTCCCTGCCTGGTCTTCCAACACACTCGGGTGTAGATACATTTTTACATTTATTGTCTTTTGTTTGAATGATTTCACAACTGTTTCGGTCAAATGGGAAAATCCATCTCCCTGGCTGGAGAACAATGATGTACATGCTATCCGTTGGTGATTCACATTAAATTAGTTCTATACTCTATACTATACGGCCCTGTACACTTAATTTACAAATGTAAAACCCACCTCAACCTTCTATAGGGCCTCAAGAACATTATAGCATTCACAACATTGGCCAGCACATTTTATCTGTTGGTAATATATGAGTTCTATAGAGTACGGTAATGAGTACTATACAATACTATACTGTACATTACTGAGCTATATAATGTACTATACTGTACATTACTGAGTTCTATGCAGTACAGTACTATATTAGTCTCCATCTTGTGTTCTATACAGTGTTAGTCTCCATGTTGTGTTCTATACAGTACAGTACTATATTAGTCTCCATGTTGTGTTCTATACTATATTAGTCTCCATGTTGTGTTCTATACTATATTAGTCTCCATGTTGTGTTCTATACTATACTAGTCTCCATGTTGTGTTCTATGCAGTACAATACTATATTAGTCTCCATGTTGTGTTCTATACAGTATTAGTCTCCATGTTGTGTTCTATACTATATTAGTCTCCATGTTGTGTTCTATACTATATTAGTCTCCATGTTGTGTTCTATACTATATTAGTCTCCATGTTGTGTTATATACTGTATTAGTCTCCATGTTGTGTTCTATACTATATTAGTCTCCATGTTGTGTTCTATACTATATTAGTCTCCATGTTGTGTTCTATACAGTACAGTACTATACTAGTCTCCATGTTGTGTTCTATACAGTACAGTACTATACTAGTCTCCATGTTGTGTTCTATACTATATTAGTCTCCATGTTGTGTTCTATACTATATTAGTCTCCATGTTGTGTTCTATACTATATTAGTCTCCATGTTGTGTTCTATACTATATTAGTCTCCATGTTGTGTTCTATACAGTACAGTACTATACTAGTCTCCATGTTGTGTTCTATAATGTATTAGTCTCCATGTTTTGTTCTATACTGTACAGTACTGTATTAGTCTCCATGTTGTGTTCTATACTATATTAGTCTCCATGTTGTGTTCTATACTATACTAGTCTCCATGTTGTGTTCTATACTATATTAGTCTCCATGTTGTGTTCTATACTATATTAGTCTCCATGTTGTGTTCTATACTGTACAGTACTGTATTAGTCTCCATGTTGTGTTCTATACTGTACAGTACTATATTAGTCTCCATGTTGTGTTCTATACTATATTAGTCTCCATGTCGTGTTCTATACTATATTAGTCTCCATGTTGTGTTCTATACTATATTAGTCTCCATGTTGTGTTCTATACTATATTAGTCTCCATGTTGTGTTCTATACTATATTAGTCTCCATGTTGTGTTCTATACTATACTAGTCTCCATGTTGTGTTCTATACTATATTAGTCTCCATGTTGTGTTCTATACTATACTAGTCTCCATGTTGTGTTCTATACTATATTAGTCTCCATGTTGTGTTCTATACTATATTAGTCTCCATGTTGTGTTCTATACTATATTAGTCTCCATGTTGTGTTCTATACTATATTAGTCTCCATGTTGTGTTCTATACTGTATTAGTCTCCATGTTGTGTTCTATACTGTACAGTACTGTATTAGTCTCCATGTTGTGTTCTATACTATATTAGTCTCCATGTTGTGTTCTATACTATACTAGTCTCCATGTTGTGTTCTATACTATATTAGTCTCCATGTTGTGTTCTATACTATATTAGTCTCCATGTTGTGTTCTATACTATACTAGTCTCCATGTTGTGTTCTATACTGTACAGTACTGTATTAGTCTCCATGTTTTGTTCTATACTATATTAGTCTCCATGTTGTGTTCTATACAGTATTAGTCTCCATGTTGTGTTCTATACTATATTAGTCTCCATGTTGTGTTCTATACTATACTAGTCTCCATGTTGTGTTCTATACTGTACAGTACTATATTAGTCTCCATGTTGTGTTCTATACTATATTAGTCTCCATGTTGTGTTCTATGCTATATTAGTCTCCATGTTGTGTTCTATGCAGTACAATACTATATTAGTCTCCATGTTGTGTTCTATACTATATTAGTCTCCATGTTGTGTTCTATACTATATTAGTCTCCATGTTGTGTTCTATACTATATTAGTCTCCATGTTGTGTTCTATGCAGTACAATACTATATTAGTCTCCATGTTGTGTTCTATACAGTATTAGTCTCCATGTTGTGTTCTATACTATATTAGTCTCCATGTTGTGTTCTATACTATACTAGTCTCCATGTTGTGTTCTATACAGTACTGTACTATATTAGTCTCCATGTTGTGTTCTATACTGTATTAGTCTCCATGTTGTGTTCTATACTGTATTAGTCTCCATGTTGTGTTCTATACTATACTAGTCTCCATGTTGTGTTCTATACTATATTAGTCTCCATGTTGTGTTCTATACTGTATTAGTCTCCATGTTGTGTTCTATACTGTACAGTACTGTATTAGTCTCCATGTTGTGTTCTATACTATATTAGTCTCCATGTTGTGTTCTATACTATACTAGTCTCCATGTTGTGTTCTATACTATATTAGTCTCCATGTTGTGTTCTATACTATATTAGTCTCCATGTTGTGTTCTATACTGTACAGTACTGTATTAGTCTCCATGTTGTGTTCTATACTATATTAGTCTCCATGTTGTGTTCTATACTATATTAGTCTCCATGTTGTGTTATATACTGTATTAGTCTCCATGTTGTGTTCTATACTATATTAGTTTCCATGTTGTGTTCTATACTATATTAGTCTCCATGTTGTGTTATATACTGTATTAGTCTCCATGTTGTGTTCTATACTATTTTAGTCTCCATGTTGTGTTCTATACTGTATTAGTCTCCATGTTGTGTTCTATACTGTACAGTACTGTATTAGTCTCCATGTTGTGTTCTATACAGTACAGTACTATATTAGTCTCCATGTTGTGTTCTATACTGTATTAGTCTCCATGTTGTGTTCTATACTATATTAGTCTCCATGTTGTGTTCTATACTGTATTAGTCTCCATGTTGTGTTCTATACTGTATTAATCTCCATGTTGTGTTCTATACTATACTAGTCTCCATGTTGTGTTCTATACAGTACAGTACTATAGTAGTCTCCATGTTGTGTTCTATACTATATTAGTCTCCATGTTGTGCTCTATACTATACTAGTCTCCATGTTGTGTTCTATACAGTACAGTACTATATTAGTCTCCATGTTGTGTTCTATACTATATTAGTCTCCATGTTGTGTTCTATACTGTATTAGTCTCCATGTTGTGTTCTATACTATACTAGTCTCCATGTTGTGTTCTATACTATACTAGTCTCCATGTTGTGTTCTATACAGTACAGTACTATATTAGTCTCCATGTTGTGTTCTATACTATATTAGTCTCCATGTTGTGTTCTATACTATATTAGTCTCCATGTTGTGTTCTATACTATATTAGTCTCCATGTTGTGTTCTATACTATACTAGTCTCCATGTTGTGTTCTATACAGTACAGTACTATATTAGTCTCCATGTTGTGTTCTATACAGTACAGTACTATATTAGTCTCCATGTTGTGTTCTATACAGTACAGTACTATACTAGTCTCCATGTTGTGTTCTATACAGTACAGTACTATACTAGTCTCCATGTTGTGTTCTATACAGTACAGTACTATATTAGTCTCCATGTTGTGTTCTATACTATACTAGTCTCCATGTTGTGTTCTATACTATACTAGTCTCCATGTTGTGTTCTATAAAGTACAGTACTATATTAGTCTCCATGTTGTGTTCTATACAGTACAGTACTATATTAGTCTCCATGTTGTGTTCTATACAGTACAGTACTATACTAGTCTCCATGTTGTGTTCTATACAGTACAGTACTATACTAGTCTCCATGTTGTGTTCTATACAGTACAGTACTATATTAGTCTCCATGTTGTGTTCTATACAGTTACCCCAGTAGTAGAGGAGGAGACAGTGGCCTACATATGAACAGTCGTACATCTGGTGTATCCTGTACACGTCCTCTGACAGCAGCTGTAGTCTGTAGTCTGTAAGGACTTTACCGTACTACTCTGCCAGTCAAATGGCACCCCTATTTCATCACCTGTACACTACTTTTGACAGGATTTCCTATGGGCCCAAGTCAACCGTAGTGCAGTGTGTAGGGAACAGGGTTAAATTTAGGATGCCGACTAACACACACACACTACCATCAGACAGCCCTCAAGTGTAGAGAGAGATCTCTATATTTAATTGGTCCTGTACACTGCGTTGTTAAGGAGACATGGGGATGGAGAGAGAGAGAGAGAGAGGGGGGGGGGGGGGGGTGAGAAAGAGAGATCTAACGCAATCTCATTATAATTTGCTCTTAGACTAGTCGTGGGCTATTTAGTTAGTCGTTGTTGAACTGCTCGGTACGGTAGTGTTTGAAGCCTTAGCCTATGGGGTTGTTATTAGGCTTGAGGTCAAGGGATGTGAGCATTTATCTTTATGCAACTTGGACTATAAATGATTTCATATTCATTCAATCATCCTCAAGCTAAAATCATGGAAGTCATGTTTTTGTTCTTACTAAACTAAACTAAAAAACAATTTCTGACTTCAAAATTCAATATCTACATTTGAACCTTGTCAAAGGATGTCCCTCAGAGCTGCAATCAGCAGATGAAGCAATTAACAAAGCTCACACATGCTTTTTGGCTGGAGTAATGTAACCTCTCTCTACAAAGTCATGCACAGAGCTATAGATCCAAGGCCTGACCATCCATGATATCAACATTATAACCATGTTTATGAGGCTATACAGGACTGACCATCCATGATATCAACATTATAGTTATAACCATGTTTATGAGGCTATACAGGACTGACCATCCATGATATCAACATTATAGTTATAACCATGTTATGAGGCTATACAGGACTGACCATCCATGATATCAACATTATAGTTATAACCATGTTATGAGGCTATACAGGACTGACCATCCATGATATCAACATTATAGTTATAACCATGTTATGAGGCTATACAGGACTGACCATCCATGATATCAACATTATAGTTATAACCATGTTATGAGGCTATACAGGACTGACCATCCATGATATCAACATTATAGTTATAACCATGTTACGAGGCTATACAGGACTGACCATCCATGATATCAACATTATAGTTATAACCATGTTATGAGGCTATACAGGACTGACCATCCATGATATCAACATTATAGTTATAACCATGTTATGAGGCTATACAGGACTGACCATCCATGATATCAACATTATAGTTATAACCATGTTACGAGGCTATACAGGACTGACCATCCATGATATCAACATTATAGTTATAACCATGTTATGAGGCTATACAGGACGGACCATCCATGATATCAACATTATAGTTATAACCATGTTATGAGGCTATACAGGACTGACCATCAACATTATAGTTATAACCATGTTATGAGGCTATACAGGACGGACCATCCATGATATCAACATTATAGTTATAACCATGTTATGAGGCTATACAGGACTGACCATCCCATGTTATAAGGCTATACAGGACTGACCATCCATGATATCAACATTATAGTTATAACCATGTTATGAGACTATACAGGACTGACCATCCATGATATCAACATTATAGTTCTAACCATGTTATGAGACTATACAGGACTGACCATCCATGATATCAACATTATAGTTATAACCATGTTATGAGACTATACAGGACTGACCATCCATGATATCAACATTATAGTTCTAACCATGTTATGAGGCTATACAGACTGACCATCCATGATATCAACATTATAGTTCTAACCATGTTATGAGGCTATACAGGACTGACCATCAACATTATAGTTATAACCATGTTATGAGGCTATACAGGACTGACCATCCATGATATCAACATTATAGTTATAACCATGTTATGAGGCTATACAGGACTGACCATCCATGATATCAACATTATAGTTATAACCATGTTATGAGGCTATACAGGACTGACCATCCATGATATCAACATTATAGTTATAACCATGTTATGAGGCTATACAGGACTGACCATCCATGATATCAACATTATAGTTATAACCATGTTATGAGGCTATACAGGACTGACCATCCATGATATCAACATTATAGTTATAACCATGTTATGAGATTATACAGGACTGACCATCCATGATCTCAACATTATAGTTATAACCATGTTATGAGACTATACAGGACTGACCATCCATGATATCAACATTATAGTTATAACCATGTTATGAGGCTATACAGGACTGACCATCCATGATATCAACATTATAGTTATAACCATGTTATGAGACTATACAGGACTGACCATCCATGATATCAACATTATAGTTTTAACCATGTTATGAGGCTATACAGGACTGACCATCCATGATATCAACATTATAGTTATAACCATGTTATGAGACTATACAGGACTGACCATCCATGATATCAACATTATAGTTTTAACCATGTTATGAGGCTATACAGGACTGACCATCCATGATATCAACATTATAGTTATAACCATGTTATGAGACTATACAGGACTGACCATCCATGATATCAACATTATAGTTCTAACCATGTTATGAGGCTATACAGGACTGACCATCCATGATATCAACATTATAGTTATAACCATGTTATGAGACTATACAGGACTGACCATCCATGATATCAACATTATAGTTTTAACCAGTGTTTGTTTACATATACAATGTTTACAAACATTGGAGGAGAACAAGCTTCTATTTTGGGTTTCTGTTGGGAGTGTGACAGTTGAACTGAACTCATGGGGCAATTTTAAGTTATGTTCTCCAACAACCAATGGGTGCATATCATTAATTGAGTTTAAAAGGTGTTGGATGTAGCCACCACAGATTGTCCCATTTAAAAGTTGTTTTAATGAATTAATTTAACATATATTTGGTTATTACACGCAGTACCTCCAGGAAAATATTACATTCAACAGCCCTATGGGCTTTGGTCTAAAGTAGTGCACTATATAGGGAATAGGGTGCCATAGGACTCTGGTTTAAAGTAGTGCACTATGTAGGGAATAGGGTGCCATATGGGCTTTGGTCAAAAGTTGTGCACTATATAGGGAATAGGGTGCCATAGGACTCTGGTTTAAAGTAGTGCACTATGTAGGGAATAGGGTACCATAGGACTCTGGTCAAAAGTTGTGCACTATATAGGGAATAGGGTACCATAGGACTGGTCTAAAGTAGTGCACTATATAGGGAATAGGGTACCATAGGACTGGTCTAAAGTAGTGCACTATATAGGGAATAGGGTACCATAGGACTCTGGTCTAAAGTAGTGCACTATGTCGGGAATAGGGTACCATAGGACTGGTCTAAAGTAGTGCACTATGTAGGGAATAGGGTACCATAGGACTCTGGTTTAAAGTAGTGCACTATGTAGGGAATAGGGTGCCATATGGCTTTGGTCAAAAGTAGTGCACTATGTAGGGAATAGGGTGCCATATGGGCTTTGGTCTAAAGTAGTGCACTATGTAGGGAATAGGGTACCATAGGACTGGTTTAAAGTAGTGCACTATGTAGGGAATAGGGTGCCATATGGGCTTTGGTCAAAAGTAGTGCACTATATAGGGAATAGGGTACCATAGGACTGGTCTAAAGTAGTGCACTATGTAGGGAATAGGGTGCCATATGGGCTTTGGTCAAAAGTTGTGCACTATATAGGGAATAGGGTACCATATGACTGGTCTAAAGTAGTGCACTATGTAGGGAATAGGGAGCATTTGGCACCCAGATCAGGTACTAACAGCTGTCTAACAGTAGTGTCTGTCTGTGAGAACCTGCATTGTGTTTGACCTCGTCTGCAATAGATTGAATTGGGGCCTGGGTATTGTTGGTAGGGGGTTGCTGAAGGGTCATGCAGAGAGACCTGGGTATTGTTGGTAGCAAGAAGTGACTAGTAACCCAGTGTGCCTATTGTATTAATATTTCATACTGAGATTAAATGTACGACTGTCTGGCTAGATGGGTCTGACTTCTCTAATTAACTACAGAGAAAACACAGACAGCTTGATAGAAAACTCCGGCATTTGTTCATTTCTATGTTTCTATTCTGAACCAGCAGACAGCCATTTACTACGTTCCTACCTTGTCGTCTGTTCTCTTCATACTCCCACCCAGACCTATTCTGTTCACATCGATGTCTGGAGGCTGCACATGTATAGAGCCAGACCCAGCTCTCCCAGGCTTCAGACTCGTCCACACACACACACACACACACACACACACACACACACACACACACACACACACACACACACACACACACACACACACACACACACACACACAAAACATCCCTACGCACACACACACCACACAGACACAGACACACACACATGCACTCACACACCGCACACCACACGCACACACATGCACACACACAGTGCACACACAAACGCACACACAACGCACACACAAACACACACACATGCACGCGCATACACACACACAAACACACACACACACAACTTCCACCTTCCCCCCCCTCCAGACACACAGCGATGTGTGTATTATGTAACCTGACTGATTCACATTGTTTCTGTTGGTTTTATTTAGGGGTAGATCAGCTTTTATGTTACAGATATCTTGGGGCTTCTATCAATGTAATTGTCTGCATCATTTCCAATTTCCATTCTCCGTCCACATGAACAGGATATAGATTGTCTTCGTAAAGGATTCAGACCCCTTTTTCCTGTTACAGCCTTATTATAAAATGAATAAAATCAAGAACAAGAAAAATGCCAGTCCTGGTTATAGGTAGCAATCCTTCAAATTAAGTGTCCACATTATTATGCAATATATATTTAATATATATATTAAGTACTAATTAAGTACTAATTGGAATACTAATTATTTTTACAACATCCCCTATCTTGAATGGTGTAGTGTATTTGTAGATTATTTCTTGATCAATTGTTGTATTTTATTGTTTTCCTGTTTTTTTTTATTTAATTACAATCGCTACCATGGATAGTATTGGGTGTTCCATTGTTACAATCGCTACCATGGATAGTATTGGGTGTTCCATTATTACAATCGCTACCATGGATAGTATTGGGTGTTCCATTAATCTCTACAGGAAATCAAGCATTAGGTGTTTTCTTTTGTTCTGTGGTTCTCTTCTGTTACGTCCCAAATGGCATCGTATTCCCTATGTAGTGCACTACTTTTGACCAGGGGCCCATAAGTAGCATACTATGTAGTGAATATGGTTCCATTTGGGACCTAGCATCTGTCTTTGTAATGGAGCTTCAATGGAATCTATTCATCATGAGGATATTAGTGTTGGTTCATATCACACTGACAGAGCTCCTGACTCCCCGATGGGTGGATGGAGAGAGAGGGAGGGAGGGAGGGAGCGAGGGAGCGAGGGAGCGAGGGAGAGAGAGAGGGAGAGAGGGAGAGAGAGGGAGAGAGAGAGAGAGAGAGGTAGGGATGGAGGGAGAGAGGGAGAGAGGGAGAGGGGGAGAAACATCATGTTTAGTCAGCTGAGTAGATGGGTTGTGTGTTATTAAAATGACCTAATAGAACTTTCCGTTGAGCGTCTCTGACCTGCTCTCTATATCAACGGGGCCTTTAAATCCTTAGAAACAGACATACTAGAGTAAACAAGGTCTGGTTGAAGGATTAGAACATAATTCCCAACTCAGTCCTGGGACCCTAAGGGGTACAGTCCTGGGACCCTAAGGGGTACAGTCCTGGGGACCCTAGGGGGTGCAGCAGTCCTGGGACCCTAAGGGGTACAGTCCTGGGGACCCTAAGAGGTGCAGCAGTCCTGGGACCCTAAGGGGTGAGGCAGTCCTGGAACCCTAAGGGGTACAGCAGTCCTGGAACCCTAAGGGGTACAGCAGTCCTGGAACCCTAAGAGGTACAGCAGTCCTGGGACCCTAAGGGGTGAGGCAGTCCTGGGGACCCTAAGGGGTACAGCAGTCCTGGTTCCCTAAGAGGTACAGCAGTCCTGGGGACCCTAAGGAGTACAGCAGTCCTGGGACCCTAAGGGGTACAGCAGTCCTGGGAACCTAAGAGGTACAGCAGTCCTGGGGACCCTAAGGGGTACAGCAGTCCTGGGACCCTAAGGGGTACAGCAGTCCTGGGATCCTAAGAGGTACAGCAGTCCTGGGGACCCTAAGGGGTACAGTCCTGGGACCCTGAGGGGTGAGGCAGTCCTGGGACCCTAAGGGGTGCAGCAGTCCTGGGACCCTAAGGGGTGCAGCAGTCCTGGGACCCTAAGGGGTGCAGCAGTCCTGGGACCCTAAGTGCACATTTTGTTTTTTTTGCCCTAGAACTACACATCTGGTTCAAATAATGAAAGATTGATGAGTTCGTTATATGAATCAGTTGTGTAGTTCCTAGTTCCAAAAACCAAAACGTGCACCCATCTGCTCTGCCTATGAGGTACTGTATGTACAGTATATTACACATTCTCCATATTCAAGGGAGAGAGAGAGGGAGAGAGGGAGAGAGAGGGAGAGAGAGAGAGAGAGAGGTAGGGATGGAGGGAGAGAGGGAGAGAGGGAGAGGGGGAGAAACATCATGTTTAGTCAGCTGAGTAGATGGGTTGTGTGTTATTAAAATGACCTAATAGAACTTTCCGTTGAGCGTCTCTGACCTGCTCTCTATATCAACGGGGCCTTTAAATCCTTAGAAACAGACATACTAGAGTAAACAAGGTCTGGTTGAAGGATTAGAACATAATTCCCAACTCAGTCCTGGGACCCTAAGGGGTACAGTCCTGGGACCCTAAGGGGTACAGTCCTGGGGACCCTAGGGGGTGCAGCAGTCCTGGGACCCTAAGGGGTACAGTCCTGGGGACCCTAAGAGGTGCAGCAGTCCTGGGACCCTAAGGGGTGAGGCAGTCCTGGAACCCTAAGGGGTACAGCAGTCCTGGAACCCTAAGGGGTACAGCAGTCCTGGAACCCTAAGAGGTACAGCAGTCCTGGGACCCTAAGGGGTGAGGCAGTCCTGGGGACCCTAAGGGGTACAGCAGTCCTGGTTCCCTAAGAGGTACAGCAGTCCTGGGGACCCTAAGGAGTACAGCAGTCCTGGGACCCTAAGGGGTACAGCAGTCCTGGGAACCTAAGAGGTACAGCAGTCCTGGGGACCTTAGGGGTACAGCAGTCCTGGGACCCTAAGGGGTACAGCAGTCCTGGGATCCTAAGAGGTACAGCAGTCCTGGGGACCCTAAGGGGTACAGTCCTGGGACCCTGAGGGGTGAGGCAGTCCTGGGACCCTAAGGGGTGCAGCAGTCCTGGGACCCTAAGGGGTGCAGCAGTCCTGGGACCCTAAGGGGTGCAGCAGTCCTGGGACCCTAAGTGCACATTTTGTTTTTTTTGCCCTAGAACTACACATCTGGTTCAAATAATGAAAGATTGATGAGTTCGTTATATGAATCAGTTGTGTAGTTCCTAGTTCCAAAAACCAAAACGTGCACCCATCTGCTCTGCCTATGAGGTACTGTATGTACAGTATATTACACATTCTCCATATTCAACTCAGTGGCCAGATCAGTAAATGCTCCATTTACAGTAAAACTAAAAAGGAAATCTCCACCAGATAGTTGCTGTGAGATGTGTCAGGGATAAGTGCCTTGCTCAAAGACACTTCGACAGATTTCCCACCTTGTCGGCTCAGGTATTAGAACCAGCAACCTCTCAGTTACTGGCCCAATGCTCTAAGCGCTAGCCGAACCTGCCACTCGTTTCAGCTGCTGTACAGATCCCTTAGGACATATGTCTCAAATGATAAGCCTGTTCCCTATAAAGTTGTCTTTGGTTGACGAGAGCCACTTTGTCAAAGAGCAGTAGAAATTAATCGTGATACACAGAGATATATGTATTGAGATGTTGTAGACTAGAGATCAATAAAGATTAGCAGAGATATATTGAGATGTTGTAGACTAGAGATCATTAGAGATTGATATAGACATGTATTGAGATGTTGTAGACTAGAAATCAATAGAGATTAGCAGAGATATATTGAGATGTTGTAGACTAGAGATCATTAGAGATTAATATAGACATGTATTGCGATGTAGTAGACTAGAAATCAATAGAGATTAGCAGAGATATATTGAGATGTTGTAGACTAGAGATCATTAGAGATTAATATAGACATGTATTGAGATGTTGTAGACTAGAAATCAATAGAGATTAACAGAGATATATTGAGATGTTGTAGACTAAATCAAATCAAATGTATTTGTAAAGCCCTTCTTACAAAACCTAGGAAGAAACCTAGAGAGGAACCAGGCTATGAGGGGTGGCCAGTCCTCTTCTGGCTGTGCCGGGTGGAGATTATAACAGAACATGGCCAAGATGTTCAAATGTTCAAAAATGACCAGCATGGTCAAATAATAATAATTTCAGTAGTTGTCGAGGGTGCAGCAAGTCAGCACCTCAGGAGTAAATGTCAGTTGGCTTTTCATAGCCGATCATTAAGAGTGTCTCTACCGCTCCTGCTGACTCTAGAGAGTTGAAAACAGCAGGTCTGGCAAAAGGTAGCACGTCCGGTGAACAGGTCAGGGTTCCATAGCCGCAGGCAGAACAGTTGAAACTGGAGCAGCAGCACAGCCAGGTGGACTGGGGACAGCAAGGAGTCATCATGTCAGGTAGTCCTGAGGCATGGTCCTAGGGCTCAGGTCCTCCGAGAGAGAGAAAGAAAGTGAGAAAGAGAGAATTAGAGAGAGCGTACTTAAATTCACACAGGACACCAAATAGGACAGGAGAAGTACTCCAGATATAACAAACTGACCCTAGCCCCCCGACACATACACTACTGCAGCATAAATACTGGAGGCTGAGACAGGAGGGGTCAGGAGACACTGTGGCCCCATCCGATGATACCCCCGGACAGGGCCAAACAGGAAGTATATAACCCCACCCACTTTGCCAAAGCACAGCCCCCACACCACTAGAGGGATATCTTCAACCACCAACTTACCATCCTGAGACAAGGCTGAGTATAGCCCACAAAGATCTCAAGGGTGGGGCCCAAGGGGGGGGCGCCAACCCAGACAGGAAGATCACATCAGTGACTCAACCCACTCAAGTGACGCACCCCTCCTAGGGACGGTATGAAAGAGCCCTAGTAAGCCAGTGACTCAGCCCCTGTAATAGGGTTAGAGGCAGAGAATCCCAGTGGAAAGAGGGGAACCGGCCAGGCAGAGACAACAAGGGTGGTTCGTTGCTCCAGAGCCTTTCCATTTACCTTCACACTCCTGGGCCAGACTACACTAAATCATATGACCCTCTGAAGAGATGAGTCTTCAGTAAAAACTTAAAGGTTGAGACCGAGTCTGCGTCTCTCACATGGGTAGGCAGACCATTCCATAAAAATGGAGCTCTATAGGAGAAAGCCCAGCCTCCAGCTGTTTGCTTAGAAATTCTAGGGACAATTAGGAGGTCTGCGTCTTGTGACCGTAGCGTACGTGTAGGTATGTACGGCAGGACCAAATCGGAAAGATAGGTAGGAGCAAGCCCATGCAATGCTTTGTAGGTTAGCAGTAAAACCTTGAAATCAGCCCTTGCTTTGACAGGAAGCCAGTGTAGGGAGGCTAGCACTGGAGTAATACAATCAAATGTTTTTGGTTCTAGTCAGGATTCTAGCAGCCGTGTTTAGCACTAACTGAAGTTTATTTAGTGCTTTATCCGGGTAGCCGGAAAGTAGAGCATTGCAGTAGTCTAACCTACAAGTAACAAAAGCATGGATTAATTTTTCTGCATCATTTAGAGATTAGGAGAAATTCATTGAGATATGTATTGAGATGTTGTAGACTAGAGATCAGATCCCGTAACACAAACACTCAGGAGAGGTGTCGTAGCATGACCAACAAACTGGAAGAGGTTGTCTCCTCCTGTACTCCTCCTCCTCCTCCTTTTCCAATACAGACCAAACAACAAATCAGAAGAGATGGACTCAGTGTTATCACAGCTCTTCTCTCTTCTCCTGTTCTCCTCCTCTCATCTTTTCTCCTCCTTGTGTTCCATTGTGTAAACATGACAGATTCAGATCTGAGAGGAGGGTTTGAGAGAGAGAGAGGGAGAGAGAGAGAGAGAGAGAGAGAGAGAGAGAGAGAGCTAGAGAGAGAGAGAGCTAGAGAGAGAGAGAGCTAGAGAGAGAGAGAGAGAGAGAGAGAGAGAGAGAGAGAGAGAGAGCTAGAGAGAGAGAGAGAGCTAGAGAGAGAGAGAGCTAGAGAGAGAGAGAGCTAGAGAGAGAGAGAGAGAGAGAGAGAGAGAGAGAGAGAGAGAGAGAGAGAGAGAGTGAGTTACTTGTGTTATTTATCACAACAAGATAAGCAGTCTGAGACACTGAAGGAACAAACTGGGTTCTGGTAAAGGTTGCACTTCTTGGTGAACTATCTTTCTTTCCCCCCCCTAAAGTACCTCAGCAAATCTGCAGACAAGTTAGATTTGTGTCTGTGAGTGGGCTCTGTGTAGGTATTTGATGACAAACGAGCAAAAACTTTTCTGCTTAGCTGTTCTGCTTAGTCTATTTTGCTCTTATCTTTTCTGAACCGTGTAAAACTCTCCCTGTGTGATAATGAATTGTACTGGTGTACCGTGGGTAATATCAACGCAAAACCGTGTCACTTCTTCTGCGTTTCAGTATGTCTCACCTGTCCTTTCAGTACATCGTGTGTCTTCTCTCTGTGGAGCTGACAGCTATAGGCCTATGAGAGGATGATATATAGGGGTTGAATGTCTTGTCAATATAACCGTTCCGACTCGTGTCCTATTGGAGGATTGGATTAACTTTTCGAGTTCAATCAAAATGGCTCTTTTTTTTTTGTTATTTATTCCTCATCTTCTCTTCTTCTTAATTTTTCTCCGTCATTTGAGTTAAAAACCACCTCGGTATAGCTGTCTGTGAGATACTTAAGTAGCAATAAGGCCGGAGGAGGTGTGGTGTAATAGCCAATGTACTACGGCTAAGGACTGTTCTTAAGCACGACACAACGCCGAGTGCCTGAACACAGCCCTTAGCCGTGGTATATTGGCCATATACCACACACCCCCAAGGTGCCTTATTGCCATTATAAGTAACTGGAGCAGTAAAAATACATGTTTTGTCATACCCATGGTATATGTTCTGATATACCACGGCTGTCAGCCAATCAGCATTCAGGGCTCGAACCACCCAGTTCATAATATGAGATATATCAACTGCTCTCCTTGGGGTTAAGGGTCAATTCCATTTTAATTCCAGTCAATTCAGGAAGTACACTAGAAAATCTATAAAAAAAATGGATCAAAATCCAATTATCTTCAATGCTTTTCAATGAGAAACATGGAGTTTGTCTTACTGAATTGACTGGAATTAAAATGGTATTGACCTTAACCCTGTCTCTTCAATGCTTTTCAAATAGGAACATTTGGTATTTGGTTTACTGAATTGACTGGAATTGAAATGGTACTGACCCTAAGCCTGTCAGAGTCAATGATTCAGAACAACACACAGTCCTCACGCGGTCTTCGATCTCTACATAAGGAAACTTTGCTGACCACACTATTAAGGTGCTACAGAGGGTGGTGAGTACGGCCCTGCACATCACAGGGGCCAAGCCTCCTCCCATCCAGGACCTCTATACCAGGCGATGTCAGAGGAAGGCCCTAAACGTTGTCAGAATCCAGCCACCCAAGTCATAGACTGTTCTCTCTGCTTCCGCACGGCAAGCGGTACCAATGTAGCAAGTCTGGAACCAACAGGACCCTGAACAGCTTCTACCCCCAGGACATAAGACTGCTAAATAGTTTAGCAAGTAGCTACCCGGACTATCTGCATTGACTCTTTATGCACATACTCTGCTGTTACTGTCTATTATCTATCCTTTACCCCTACCTACAGTATACTGCTGTTATTGTCTATTATCTATCCTTTACCCCTACCTACAGTACACTGCTGTTACTGTCTATTATCTATCCTTTACCCCTACCTACAGTACACTGCTGTTACTGTCTATTATCTATCCTCTACCCCTACCTACAGTACACTGCTGTTACTGTCTATTATCTATCCTTTACCCCCTACCTACAGTATACTGCTGTTATTGTCTATTATCTATCCTTTACCCCTACCTACAGTATACTGCTGTTACTGTCTATTATCTATCCTTTACCCCCTACCTACAGTATACTGCTGTTACTGTCTTATCTATCCTTTACCCCTACCTACAGTATACTGCTGTTACTGTCTATTATCTATCCTTTACCCCCTACCTACAGTATACTGCTGTTACTGTCTATTATCTATCCTTTACCCCTACCTACAGTACACTGCTGTTACTGTCTATTATCTATCCTCTACCCCTACCTACAGTACACTGCTGTTACTGTCTATTATCTATCCTTTACCCCCTACCTACAGTATACTGCTGTTACTGTCTATTATCTATCCTTTACCCCTACCTACAGTATACTGCTGTTACTGTCTATTATCTATCCTTTACCCCTACCTACAGTATACTACTGTTACTGTCTATTATCTGTCCTTTACCCCTACCTACAGTATACTGCTGTTACTGTCTATTATCTATCCTTTACCCCTACCTACAGTACACTGCTGTTACTGTCTATTATCTATCCTTTACCCCTACCTACAGTACACTGCTGTTACTGTCTATTATCTATCCTTTACCACTACCTACAGTATACTGCTGTTACTGTCTATGATCTATCCTTTACCCCTACCTACAGTATACTGCTGTTACTGTCTATTATCTATCCTTTACCCCTACCTACAGTATACTGCTGCTACTGTCTATTATCTATCCTTTACCCCTACCTACATGTACGTACATGTCTACCTCAATTACCTCGTACCACAGCACAGCACATCGCCTCGGTACCGGTACTTCCTGTATATAGACAAGTTATCATTCCTCATTCGGTATTTATCCCTCGTGTTATTATTTTTCCTTTCATTTCTCTATTGTCTTCTTCTCTATATTGTTGGGAAGGGCCCATACGTAAGCGTTTCACTGTTAATCTACACCTGTTGTTTATTTTTATTTTTTATTTTTTTATTTCTCCTTTATTTAACCAGGTAGGCCAGTTGAGAACAAGTTCTCATTTACAATTGTGACCTGGCCAAGATAAAGCAAAGCAGTTCGACACATACAACGACACAGAGTTACACATGGAGTAAAACAAACATACAGTCAATAATACAGTAGAAACAAGTCTATATACGATGTGAGCAAATGAGGTGAGATAAGGGAGGTAAAGGCAAAAAAAGGCCATGGAGGCAAAGTAAATACAATATAGCAAGTAAAACACTGGAATGGTAGATTAGTAATGGTAAGAATGTGCAAAGTAGAGATGGAAATAATGGGGTGTATGTGACAAATACAATTCAATTTTATTTTATTTAATAATACCTGTTATTGTTGGTGTCCTCTCCACTGCTGTGTGTATTAAGATGGTTCAATGCTATTTACAGGTGTAGGATCTTCATTTGATCAGCCTTTTGTTGCTGAGAATTTTCCTGCACCGCAGGAAAGCTTCATGATTGACATCAATTCACTGAAAACCCAGCACTGACGCATGGCAATATTAATTAACAGTACTGCACATTTCATGTAGCCAAATCTGGCTAACTAGTGGCCTAACGACCGATTAAGCAACCTTAAGGACTAAACGTTCAAATCCTGTTTCGACATGATTATTTTGCTGCAACAATACTGGTTAAAGGAAGATCCTTCATCTGTAAATCATTTTAGTTTGGTTGGATGTGATCCTGTCTGTGTTACGGAGTTCTGACCCCCCAGCTACACAGTTCTGACCCCACAGCTACACAATTCTGACCCCCCCAGCGACACAGTTCTGACCCCCCCCAGCGACACAGTTCTAACCCCCCCAGCTACACAGTTTTGACCCCCCCAGCTACACAATTCTGACCCCCCCAGCTACACAGTTCTGACCCCCCCAGCTACACAGTTCTGACCCCCCAGCTACACAGTTCTAACCCCCCAGCTACACAATTCTGACCCCCCAGCTACACAGTTCTGACCCCCCAGCTACACAGTTCGGACCCCCCAGCGACACAGTTCTGACCCCCCCAGCGACACAGTTCTGACCCCCCCCCAGCGACACAGTTCTAACCCCCCCAGCTACACAGTTCTGACCCCCCCAGCTACACAATTCTGACCCCCCAGCTACACAGTTCTGACCCCCCCAGCGACACAGTTCTGACCCCCCCCCCAGCGACACAGTTCTAACCCCCCCAGCTACACAGTTCTGACCCCCCCAGCTACACAATTCTGACCCCCCAGCTACACAGTTCTGACCCCCCAGCTACACAGTTCTGACCCCCCCAGCTACACAGTTCGGACCCCCCAGCTACACAGATCTGACCCCCCAGCTACACAGTTCTGACCCCCCCAGCTACACAGATCTGACCCCCCAGCTACACAGATCTGACCCCCCAGCTACACAGATCTGACCCCCCAGCTACACAGTTCTGACCTCCATTTAATGTTCTCCTCTCCTCTGCTGCCCCAGATTCAGCCTTCATAATGGTCAACACGTCGGGGCGTTTCGCTGGTCAGAAGGCCCTCCTCCTGACCCCCCAGCTGAAGGAGAATGACACCCACTGTATCATCTTCCAGTACTTCCTGTCTGGACGCGAGGGGGCGGGACCGGGGCAGCTCAACGTGTACATCAGAGAGAACAACAGTCCACTGGGCATGCCCGTCTGGAACGTGTCTGGGCCAGCTACTAGAGCCTGGGTACAGGTAGAACTGGCCATCTCTACCTACTGGCCCAACTTCTATCAGGTGAGTTACCTTACCTTAGTTTACATTACCTTATCTCACCTTACCTTACCTTATCTCGTTGAACCTTACCTTACCTTATCTCACCTTACCTTACCTTAGTTTACCTTACCTTACCCTACCGTACCTTAGTTTACCTTACCTTACCCTACCGTACCTTAGTTTACCTTACCTTACCCTACCGTACCTTAGTTTACCTTACCTTACCTCATCTTACCTTACCTTAGTTTACCTCACCTTACCTCACCTTACCTTACCTTAGTTTACCTCACCTTACCTCACCTTACCATACCTTAGTTTACCTTACCTTACCCTACCGTACCTTAGTTTACCTTACCTTACCCTACCATACCTTAGTTTACCTCACCTTACCCTACCGTACCTTAGTTTACCTTACCTTACCCTACCGTACCTTAGTTTACCTTACCTTACCCTACCGTACCTTAGTTTACCTTACCTTACCCTACCGTACCTTAGTTTACCTTACCTTACCCTACCGTACCTTAGTTTACCTTACCTTACCCTACCGTACCTTAGTTTACCTCACCTTACCTCATCTTACCTTACCTTAGTTTACCTCACCTTACCTCACCTTACCATACCTTAGTTTACCTTACCTTACCCTACCGTACCTTAGTTTACCTTACCTTACCCTACCGTACCTTAGTTTACCTTACCTTACCTCATCTTACCTTACCTTAGTTTACCTCACCTTACCTCACCTTACCTTACCTTAGTTTACCTCACCTTACCTCACCTTACCTTACCTTAGTTTACCTTACCTTACCCTACCGTACCTTAGTTTACCTTACCTTACCCTACCATACCTTAGTTTACCTCACCTTACCCTACCATACCTTAGTTTACCTTACCTTACCCTACCGTACCTTAGTTTACCTTACCTTACCCTACCGTACCTTAGTTTACCTTACCTTACCCTACCGTACCTTAGTTTACCTTACCTTACCTCATCTTACCTTACCTTAGTTTACCTCACCTTACCTCACCTTACCTTACCTTAGTTTACCTCACCTTACCTCACCTTACCATACCTTAGTTTACCTTACCTTACCCTACCGTACCTTAGTTTACCTCACCTTACCCTACCGTACCTTAGTTTACCTTACCTTACCCTACCGTACCTTAGTTTACCTCACCTTACCTCATCTTACCTTACCTTAGTTTACCTTATCTTAGTTTACCTTACATTAACTTAATTTACATTACCTTACCTTAGTTTACCCTACCTTACGTTACCTTAGTTTACATTGCTTTACATTACCTTACCTTAGTTTACCCTGCCTTACCTTGGTTTACATTACCTTAATTTACCTTACCTTAATTTACCTTACCTTAATTTACCTTACCTTAGTTTACATTACCTTAATTTACCTTACCTTAGTTTACATTACCTTAGTTTACATTACCTTAATTTACCTTACCTTAGTTTACCTTACCTTAGTTTACTTTACCTTACGTTTCCTTATTTTACTCTACCTTAGTTTACCTTATCTCACCGTACATTACCTTAGTTTGCCCTACCTTACATTAACTTAGTTTACCTTGCCTCACCTTAGTTTACCCTACCTTACGTTACATTAGTTTACATTACTTTACATTACCTTACCTTAGTTTAGTTTACCTTACCTTACCTTAAATGACCTTAGTCTACATTACCTTAGCTTACCTTACCTTATATTGCCTTAGTTTACCTTACCTTACGTTACCATACCTTACCTTACATTACCTATACCAGGGCTGCCCAACCCTCTTCCTGGAGATCTTCTTGAGCAGCTAATTAGTAGAATCAGGTGTGTTAAATTAGGGTAGTATTTTCAATACTATACATCTATAAAAAACGATTATAATTGTATATATATATATATATATATATATATATATAGTTAAATAGTTAACCAATAGCTACCCTTTACCTTACCTTAGTTTACCTTACATTACCTATAACGGCGGTAGGATTTTCAATACCATAAAAAATTATATAAAGTAAATATATACACTACCGTTCAAAAGTTTGGGGACACTTCGAAATGTCCTCGTTTTTTAAAGAAAAGCACATGTTCTGTCCATTAAAATAACATCAAATTGATCAGAAATACAGTGTAGACATTGTTAATGTTGTAAATGACTATTGTAGCTGGAAACGGCAGATTTTTAATGGAATATCTACATAGGCAGTACAGAGGCCCATTATCAACAACCATCACTCCTGTGTTCCAATGGCACGTTGTGTTAGCTAGTCCAAGTTGATCATTTTAAAAGGCCAATTGATCATTAGAAAACCCTTTTGCAATTTTGTTAGCACAGTTGAAAACTGTTATCCTTCCTTTTAAAAAATGAGCCGTTTCCAGCTGCAATAGTCATTTACAACATTAACAATGTCTACACTGTATTTCTGATCAATTTGATGTTATTTTAATGGACCAAAAAAATGTGCTTTTCTTTCAAAAACAAGGACATTCCTAAGTGTCGCCAAACCTTTGAACGGTAGTGGATATATATATATATATATATATATCATATGATACAATGCTTTATTGTCCTTTTTCAAGTAAATTCATTTTGGAAGCCAGCGATACATAGTTACTCACATCTGATTATAGTGGCAGGGCAGACAGAACAATGGCCTATTAAAACATGTTACATGTGATGAATATGAACCCTTTGTATCCATGGCAATAGGCCTATGTGTTTTTTCTCCCCTCGGCACCAGGTCTATATAATGTTCTACTCCACCAGAAAACTCATTTTCACCCATTACTTCCCCCATGGTACATCATCCCTGACCCTGGCACACCGAGCCCAGTGATTTCACACCTTGGACAATAGTGTTTCCTGGCCTCATTGAGGAAGAGACACAACTCACCAATGGTGTGTCTCAAATGGAACCCTATTCCCTATATAGTGCACTACTTTAGACCAGAGTCCTATGGAACCCTATTCCCTATATAGTGCACTACTTTAGACCAGAGTCCTATGGAACCCTATTCCCTATATAGTGCACTACTTTAGACCAGAGTCCTATGGAACCCTATTCCCTATATAGTGCACTACTTTTGACCAGAGACCTATTGGTTTCCCTTTAGGCCCTGGTTAAAAAAGGTGCACTGTGTTAATTGATGCAGAGAGCCCTCTTGACCTCCCAAACCAACAGGAGATTAGGCCCCACTGGGCTCTTTCATTATAGCTACAGGCCCCACTGGGCTCTTTCATTATAGCTACAGGCCCCACTGGGCTCTTTCATTATAGCTACAGGCCCCACTGGGCTCTTTCATTATAGCTACAGGCCCACTGGGCTCTTTCATTATAGCTACAGGCCCCACTGGGCTCTTTCATTATATCTGCAGGCCCCACTGGGCTCTTTCATTATAGATACAGGCCCACTGGGCTCTTTCATTATATCTGCAGGCCCCACTGGGCTCTTTCATTATAGCTACAGGCTACAGGCCCACTGGGCTCTTTCATTATAGCTACAGGCTACAGGCCCACTGGGCTCTTTCATTATAGCTACAGGCCCACTGGGCTCTTTCATTATAGCTACAGGCTACAGGCCCACTGGGCTCTTTCATTATAGCTACAGGCCCACTGGGCTCTTTCATTATAGCTACAGGCCCCACTGGGCTCTTTCATTATAGCTACAGGCCCCACTGGGCTCTTTCATTATAGCTACAGGCTACAGGCCCCACTGGGCTCTTTCATTATAGCTACAGGCCCACTGGGCTCTTTCATTATAGCTACAGGCCCACTGGGCTCTTTCATTATAGCTACAGGCCCACTAAGCTATTTCATTATAGCTACAGGCCCACTGGGCTCTTTCATTATAGCTACAGGCCCACTGGGCTCTTTCATTATAGCTACAGGCCCACTGGGCTCTTTCATTATAGCTACAGGCCCACTGGGCTCTTTCATTATAGCTACAGGCCCACTAAGCTATTTCATTATAGCTACAGGCCCACTAAGCTATTTCATTATAGCTACAGGCCCACTGGGCTCTTTCATTATAGCTACAGGCCCACTGGGCTCTTTCATTAT